>NW_027453104.1:0-37776 GCF_964194025.1 Convolutriloba macropyga | reverse complement strand
ACCAACTACTGTTAAATCACAGCACTTGAAGTTGATCAGGTTGTGACTCCAATTGGCTGGAACGACATCACATGACACCCTACAGTACCTTTCAGTCATCTTGTTATGTGTGTACATTAACGTGTAGCCTTTCGGTTCATAATATTTCTTTATATCATGTAAAACACTCCACAAAATTGAATCCCTTTCGGGTAAGCAAATGCTGCGTTGATTAGCATTCCCGACGCCCCACTTCGGGTGAAAAATTTGGGTCCAAACTCGGGTTTCCTTCTTAAAATGATGTCAGCATCGGAATATACTCCCCCATACTTGTATATCAAAACTACTCGTGCTATATCGCTGATGTGAACAGCCTTGTATCTGGCTTTGGATATGTTTGGCATTAAGCTTTCAACTGGGGTGTCTTTGAACAACTCTTCGGCTGTCATGTGAACAAGTTCAATGTTGTTGAAGTGTCTGTTCAGGACCACAGACAAGTTTGCCCTGACGAGATCCAAGCTTGAATTTGAATTCAAGTATAGCACTCTAAAACGGCTTCCACTTTAAATAACATAGTTAATATAGAGTGACATGCATGTGTTTATATAAAGACAGTTCAAATTTTCGTCATTGTATTTGTAGCACCCCCCCCCCCCCAGATATTCACAAATCATTGAATATCTGAAGTGTGTTAAGTGTGTTCAGAACAGTAAAACCTCCCGAGCCAAGACGGAAAAATAGTTTAGAGAAATTGGCCACAATATTTTGCCAGGTTCATGAATGAACCAACATTATCTCAATTTGAAAGAGCAAGCTTCTTGCCATATTTTGTTCAAAAACAATAATAATAGTGGTGCTTCACGGGGAGAATTTTTAGGATAATGCATTTTCGAATGGGGTTGGGTTCTCAAGTATTCTAGTTGGGAACCAGACTCTTGGAAAAGTTAAAGGGGACTAAAATTACACGAAAATCTCCTAAGGTCAATAAAAAGTCTTTTTACAGCCTATTTCGGTCGAACACGGTCTGTTCATGCACAACTTTGGTTGAGGGAGGAATTTTCATAAGTCGAGATCTTGACTAGGGCACCCGAATTTGGTTACCTGATGCAAGATTCTGGGTATTTGGAAGCATAGCTCTCTAGGGTACACTGCAACAAAGTTGGCAACGAATGCCGGACCATAGTCTCCAAAATCCACACATTGCTTGTAGATCCCCAGTTATTACTGTCACACACTTTGTTACTATAACTACTAATCCGTTCATAACCACTGGATATTAATGAAAGTGTTCTGTCATAGAACTTTTGGGCATACTCAGGCGACTTGTGGTGAGGTGAGTTTGAGTCATAGGGAGCATTTTCATCCTGTTTATTCGATACAAAAACTAATACAGCTAACAATAAAAGCAGAATTAAAGTCAACTTTTTATGAGATGATCGGTCTATTAAGAGTCTCATGTTATTAGCGAATCTTATAATCAATAACGAACAAAATTTAATGCATAGAATTAACAAAAACAAGTTTTCAACCAGTTTTTGTAATGCCGCATTATTTAAACTCGATTCTGTAAAAATGAATCTTATAAAGTGAATATAACATGTGGCAGAAAGCGTTCAGTGAAAATGAAAGTTAACGTTAAACCATAGCCCGCAGACTAATAATTATATCGAAGAAATATCTGTCTAGCCCGCCTCCTATGTAAATAGATTGCAACAGGCATCAAAATTTACGGATAATGTGACCATATGAAATTATCAAAAGTGCGTTTAAAAAAGTTGCTTTCCTCACACTCAAGTCGAAGCCCAGTTAATTAATTTAATTGACCCAGACATGCATGCCAAACCCTCAGTTTGCCGAAAACAAAAAAGTCCATGCAAATCTTGGCAATCATGGCAAGATCATGCAAGGAAATTTTTGTACGGCTTGTATGGAACCATATATGGTTTTTAGATGCGGTTGCCAAGAAAGCTCAACGCGGTTTTTGCCGTATTACAGAGGTGTACTTTATTGGCATTTAAATAGCTTAGAGTGTCCTGCAGACCCATTAGATTCGAATAAAAGATCATTCACGATTAAAAGGACGTTTCAATTCAAAAATTACTATAGCTAATGTTTTTGTTTTTTACAAACATCGTCGGGTAGACATATAAAAGCAGCTGAAGAAAAACAATAGCAAAGGGACAGAGTCACTCCTTTGAAATCTACTATAAAAGAGGCAGAAGACCTCGAATTCAGCTCCAGGTAAATTTGACTTACACTTCGAATAACTACAACACGAGTCATTTGGCCTAAAGTGAATTTTGCTGCACTACGGGGGGGGGGGTGGGGGTGGGATGGGTGTGGACACCGCATACGAACTTGTGAAATCTACTTCCCAGGATGAAGTACGCGACCCAAGACAGGTATTGGCCAGACCGACCATACCCAAAACAGGCATTGGCCAGACCGACAATACCCAAAGATAAGTATTGGCCAGACCGAGCAGACCTTGGCCACCATTGGCCAGACTGAACAGACTTTGGACACCATAGGCCAGACTGACCAGACATTGTCCAGACCATTGGGCAGACCGAACAGACCCTACGCCAGGGCGTTGTCCACACCGTAGGCCAGACCATCCGCCAGACCGTTGTCCAGACCAATTGCCAGACCGAGCAGACCCTACGCCAGACCCTTCTCGAGACCGTAGGTCAGACCATCCGCCAGACCGTTCTCAAGATTAACGGCCAGACCGAACAGACCTTAGGCCAGACCATTGTCCAGACCGTAGGCCAGACCGTTTTTCAGACCATTGGCCAGACTGAACAGACAGGACAGACCGTCCCCAAACCGAGGTGTGCGTTAATGATCAGACCCATCCAGACTAAAATCGGTCATGATCAGACCCATCGAGACAATAATATGCCATGATCGGACTTTAGATCATTTTTCATAGGTGATCGTTTTTAACTCGTATTTTCTGTTGCCATGATGAGACCCATCCAAACCATAATCAGCCCTTGTTTGTGACCCTTCGCGCAGCCCGATAACCCCCCGCCCTTGTTTGTGACCACTTCGCGCATTAGTCTTAGCTATTTAGGGTCTTTGTTCTTTTCTTTGACGGCTATAAAGTTAGGTGCGCTCCTTATGGAGCCGAGTAATGCACCGGCTCTAGTCTTCAAAGAAGCGAAAAAGGCCCATGCAAAAGCTAAGATATGTTTACTGCTGCAAAAATCTGAACAGTTCCGCTGATCAGACTCAAGTGCGCTCGAAACGACCTCGGTTGGATCTAGCTACTGGTCTGGCCTAAGGTCGATTCGGTCTGGCCCGAATTCTGGGCAAAATCTGTATGGTCTGGCCAATACCCATCTTTTGGTCTGTCCATTCAGGCCAGACCGAAATATGGGTATTGGCCAGACCGAACAGACCGAAATATTGGTCTTGGCCAGACCGAACAGACCAAAATATGGGTATTGGCCAGACCAAACAGACCGAAATATGGGTATTGGACAGACGGAACAGACCAAAATCGGGGTATTAGCCAGACCGAACATACCGATATATGGGTATTGGCCAGACCGAACAGACCGAGATATTGGTCTTGGCCAGACCGAACAGACCGAAATTTGGGTATTGGCCAGACCGAGCAGACCGAACTATGGGTATTGGCCAGACCAATCAGACCGAAATATGGGTATTGGCCAGACCGAACAGACCGAAATATGGGTATTGGCCAGACCGAACAGACCAAAATATGGGTATTGGCCAGACCGAACAGACCAAAATATGGGTATTGGCCAGACCGAACAGACCGAAATTTGGGTATTGGCCAGACCGAGCAGGCCGAAAATTGGGTATTGGCCAGACCGAACAGACCGAACTATGGGTATTGGCCAGACCAAACAGACCGCAATATGGGTATTGGCCAGACCGAACAGACCGAAATATGGGTATTTGCCCGACCGAACAGACTAAAATTGCCAATGGTCAGACGGAAGGCGCGACCCAAATTTTTTCCAGACCATTGTGGATGGTCGCACCGGACCCCCCTGTCCGCGATCCAAGTCGGTCTGGCCAATACCTGTCTTGGGTCGCGGACTTCATCCTGGGTTGCTATCTTCCGGAAGTAAAATTCAGGTGAAATCAACTTAACATTTTGCTGTACAATTTAAAACGTCGCTTTGAAAGTAAATTTTAATAGTTTTGAGTAAATAAATTTTACAATGTAAGCGCAGTTCAATCGAAGAAAAACTGTGTTAAATTGAACAAATTAAGTGCAATAAAGTTAGGTTAGATTTTTTTCCTAAACTAATTCCTTCCAATCCCTTTGCAAAGCAAGTTCAACTGCTTTTCATTTAAACAACTGTAAAAGCATAAGTAAAACTTCCATATATATCCAAACGATAAGAGCGTCAGGCTCAAATACACGGAAAAACGGTTTTTATAGTTTTCATCTTGAGTGAAAAGCGGAACATATAACTTCTGGTTTTTTATGCATATTTTGATTTCAGGGTTGTTTTTTTGCCCTATTGATAAAATTTCTAATGTTTAAAAAGCTAAAATTTCCTTTAAAGAAAAACTTCGTTTTTCAATCTTGTGAGGCTGAACTGGAACAGAAATATGCCAAAAGGGCATTTTTATGAGGAACATCTATGAAATAGATGAAAGTGAACCAAAATATATCAACTGAAAAGTTATCTTGAATGATTCAATTGCAATAAACAGAGACGATGAGAAGATGAGAAGATGATAGCTGAGGGTTTTTTTGGAAAAAAAAATCAACTGGAGGAGTCTAATTCTGAAAACAGTCAAATAGATGCATCACGGTTTTGAGAAGCATAGGAAACTCATTAAGTTTATGAGGCAGACAAACGATAGCATGGGATATTTGGGAACAAAGTGAAATAGTTTTATTACGGTTTCCGAAGTTTATAAAGCTCCTTATAATTGTGATACAGACAATTAAAATGACAGCTGAGGGATAGTTCTGAAAAATTCAAATATAGGACCAATAATTCCATAAAAATCAAATAGATGAGGGATATTTTAGACAAATTCAAATAGATGAAGTACGAATTCAAAAACTTATGAAGCTCAATAAGTTTATGAGACAAAAAGCTTAAATAACAGTTGAGGGATATTGCCAAAAAAATCTAGATGAGAGAGATATTTTTGTAAAAAATTTAAATAGATAAACGATTTTTTTGAAACAGAAACGAACAGATGCATTATGGTCTTGCAAAGTTTAAGAAGCTCGTTAAGTTTGAAGCAGACAAAAAAAATGATTGTTGAGGGATACTTCTGAACAAATCAAGTAGCTGTGTTTCTGTTTCAAGTGTTAAAGAGGCTCATTAATTACATGAGACAGACTAACAAAATGACCAATGATGGATAGTTGTGAAAAAATTCAAATAGTTGAGCGACTATTCCAAAAAAAAATCAATTAGATGTAGGACACTTCAGAAAAAAATCAAAGAGATGCAATAGAAAATTAAAAATTTGTGAAGCTTTTTGTACTTATGAGAAAAATGTTAAATGACAGTTTTGGGATCTTGCCAAAAACAAATCAAATAGAAGAGAGATATATCTGTAAAAAAATAATAATGTAATCAATATTTCTGAAAAAAGATCAGATAGATGTGTTATGGCTTCAGAAGTTTATGAATTAAGCTCATTAAGTTTACGAGACAAAAAACAAGATCACCGCTTTGAGATATTACTGAAAGAGAAATCAATTGGTCAGGTATATTTTTGAAAAAAATCAAAAAGAAGAGGCTATTTCTTAAAAGAAATCAATTAAATGCATATTGGTTTTAGAAATTTATGAAGCTCATCAAGTTTATGATGCAGACAATTAAAATGACAGCTGAGGGATACTTCTGAAAAATCAAATAGATGCCTTACATATGTGTCGTTGCTTGCTTCCCACTGCCGTTCGTAGTGTTTGTTTGCTTAACTGTAAGATTTTGTAACAGTAATACTTCCCAATGCAAAAGTAGACTGGGGAAAGTGAAGCAAGTTTAAGTTATAAGTGAAATGCACTTCCAAAATGTGTGAAAATTGGTTCCAAAACTGTGAAATTTGATTTCCTTAATTTAGACAAATCTGATTCCAGCATGAATTTTAATTACACTAAGCGTGAATTTCAATTTCTTTAAGCATGGATTTTATTTACAAAGCGCGTGATGTGTAATTACTTTAAATCTTCTAACTGTACTTTCGTTAAGATCGTGAATGTTAACGACATTTTTTGTAAGTACTTTTAAATTGTCATTGCTGGGATTCGACAGCTGCAAACAGTATTTAATAAGTATTAAAGAACGATAATCAGATAAAGGAGAAAGTGTTAAAGCCTGTGTAGGAGAAGACAACAAAATTTTTGCGTTCAGTGATCGATACAAAATTATTTCAAGCGTTACCCGAATTCTTTTCGGCCAAAAAAGTCTTTGTGCCGAGCAAACTACACATTTAAACACAATTGTTGCTTCATTGTGATATAAATGTTGAAGAAAAAAGAAAAATTAAATGATGAACAAATGGAAAAAAAATCTAATGACTTCCGAACTGTTGAACCTATACAATTTTTTTCTCTGATTATTTGAGATTTTTTTGCACGATGGAAAAAAAGGCTGTACAAATGAAAAAAGCAGAGAAAAATGAAAAAATAATAAAAAGAACTCGACAACATTTTAATTGGCAAATTTATTTTCATGCAAAACAAACCTCCAAGTTTCCATAACTAATAAACAAGTCACATCAAACAAAGATAAAATACAGAAACATAAATAAAGGAAAGAAGGCAGAAAGAACAGTTTTTTGTTTCTTTTACTAGAAAACTGGTTTATTAAGTACTCAAATAATTCCTTTTGTGGAGAAGAACGTGAGAAAATTTAAATAAGAAACTGTAAGGACTAAAATAAAAATTATTCTGAAAAGAACAAAAACCATTCTAAAATCTCCGGAAGCAAATGCTCACAAAAACAACTTTAGTCCAAAACATGCCTCTAAAATGATTAAAATAGATGAAGAACACAAAAACTGCTCTGATAAATCTTAAAGGCAAACATGAAACAATACGGCAACATTGCAGCCAGAAAAGAAAAAATGCATAAAAGATCAAACGTTCCTCAGCCGCACAACTTTTTTAGACAAAATTAAAATGGAGTTAAAATAAAAACAAAACAATTTCTTTGAAAAAGCCGAAACAAAAAGATTTGCGTGCTTGTGGAGAACTATTTATCCTGCTACTTTTCTTGCTCTCTCGCAATAATCTACAAACAAAAGTAATTTTCATTTTCTCATTTATCTCTTTGTTTTTGGCTTTTGATTTTTTTTTCGCCAAATTGACCTAAACAATTTTTTTTCTCGTGTGCAGTGTTGGCTTGGTTTTTTGACCTACCTTTCACCAATTTATCATTCAAAATGTTAAGGAAATGTAACCGGTAGATTTGGGAATCTAATCGAAGCAAAATGACATAAAACACAGCCATCTTTTCAACTCTAACAAACTATTCATTTAAGAATAGTAACCACTTGTTTTAGTTCCAATAGAAAAATCACAATAGCATGACCACAAATTACTAGACGGAAAAAAATTTGTTGACTATCTTCAAAAACTTTGGCACCAAAACGATTATGCGCTACGCACATTGCAATACAATTGACTTTTACTGGAAAAAAACAAAAATTGATGAACAAAAAACCCGTAGACGTTGCTTACAGTGCAAACCAAGGAAATAACGCTAATGAAGAATAATATGCATGAATATGACTATAAAATTGTTGACGCCACCAAGTAGTTATCAAACTACGTTTTTCAGCCAAAAATTTTGAACTGCATCAAGAGGTCAATAACAATTGCGTGTCCATGTTTCAAATCAGTTCTTGTTGCGATTACAACAGTTACCTAACTTACACCACATTTTACATGCCAACTTCCCACCAATGTTTTGACCAAACTTCAGATAGAAATAGTGGCGAGAAAAGAGTGGTGGAATAAGAGACCAATCCAAGGCAATTATTAAATTGCTCTTCCAGATTCATTGTACTCGAAGATGTTATTTCAGCGATAAGTTGTTCAACTGATACGATTTCGAAGAAGTTGATCAAGGAAGTAGAAATGTTCTTTTTTGATAAAATCAGAAAAAAATGTTTTTCCCAAAGTCACAACTGTTCTTTTGGAACAAATTTTACGAAGATTTGAAGAGATCTGGTGACCATCCCAACAGCAGACAGAAAAGTAAGGAACAAAAAGAAAAACTTTTATTAAAATTTACTGCCTAATGTAATCATCAGGTTTCATAGTGAGCAGACCAGTAACTTTTTGCAATAAACGTATGAAAAAAACAGCAAAATGTACAATGATGGAAGAAGTAGCTAAAAAACTCAAAATCAAACATAGTCAAATAAAAATGTCATCTTTGCAACTAAAATTAGCATCATTCAATATTATTCCGAATAATACAACATTTAACGAAGGATGCAAACCAGCTAAGAACGTGTCCAAAAAAACAGAAGGACAAAATTAGCTCAAAATTTCATCATAAAGACTAAAATTTACTCCAAATGGTCAAAAGAGATTTCAGAGGTGAACTTCAACTGAGAAAAGCTGTTTTGACTAAAAATGTAGAGGTAAAAAACTTTCTGAAAAAAAACACGCCTCGATGCCTCTGAGATCTCTTAAAACAAAAGATCGCCAAATACATAAATCAAACGATATAATTTAGACGATCTGGTTAAGGCAAACCAACACAACTACAATATAGACAGGGTCAAATTACAGATTTTGGCTGTAAACAATAAAAGGGGAGTAGCCGCTTGCTGAAAATGTGAACTATGTTTAGGAACGATTTAGTTTATAAACTATAGGTTAAAAACCATATTCCAGTAAATAAGATTTTTTCAGAGTGAGTACACGATATATGCCCGTGACTCACTCTGTATTGCAAGCCCATAGCTTGGTGTGCAAAGTATATATATATATATATATATATATATATATATATATATATATATATATATATATATAAAAGAAGATCGTATTTTTTTTCTATTAACTGCTCGTCGATCTGTAAAATTATATATCTTGGAACACATGGTATCCTATTCAGCGAACAACAAAGTATGTGTGCGGATGGAGTAACGGAATTATATCTGTGCTTGTTGATTGAGGTTTGATCACGCTTCTACAGGTGAGGCTCTTGCCCAAGTCGATAAAAAGTCCTTTCTCAGCCAGTTTTGGTCGAGCGTTTTCTATTCATGGACAGTTTCAGTCAAGAACAATGTTCGAAAATGACACTTTGGCTAAAAAGAAGGTGCACCAAAAATTTAATTTCGAAAGGCATTATGGGTAGTTAAGGAAGGATTACGGAAAAAACTGATCCAAGTTTCGAACACCTGTCTTCTCTTCTCACTGGCGAGATTTTTGTCTGATCAGAGTCGCATGTTTTGACCATCGAATTCTTGTCCCAAAGTTTTGCATGGCCTCGCTGTGTTGCGTTGTTCAAATAACTTTGCAAAAATTTGCTTTGATTCGCACAAGTTCGAATCATGGTCAAATTTTTGTGCCTAATGTAATCATCAGGTTTCATAGTGAGCAGACCAGTAACTTTTTGCAATAAACGTATGAAAAAAACAGCAAAATGTACAATGATGGAAGAAGTAGCTAAAAAACTCAAAATCAAATATAGTCAAATAAAAATGTCATCTTTGCCACTAAAATTAGCATCATTCAATATTATTCCGAATAATACAACATTTAACGAAGGATGCAAACCAGCTAAGAACGTGTCCAAAAAAACAGAAGGACAAAATTAGCTCAAAATACGCTTCTACAGGTGAGGCTCTTGCCCAAGTCGATAAAAAGTCCTTTCTCAGCCAGTTTTGGTCGAGCGTTTTCTATTCATGGACAGTTTCAGTCAAGAACAATGTTCGAAAATGACACTTTGGCTAAAAAGAAGGTGCACCAAAAATTTAATTTCGAAAGGCATTATGGGTAGTTAAGGAAGGATTACGGAAAAAACTGATCCAAGTTTCGAACACCTGTCTTCTCTTCTCACTGGCGAGATTTTTGTCTGATCAGAGTCGCATGTTTTGACCATTGAATTCTTGTCCCAAAGTTTTGCATGGCCTCGCTGTGTTGCGTTGTTCAAATAACTTTGCAAAAATTTGCTTTGATTCGCACAAGTTCGAATCATGGTCAAATTTTTGTCCATATTTTCTGACCATGGCCACTTTTCGTTTGGATCATCCGGTCCATATTTCTATCACCTCACCTTGGGTATCATAATGAACGTATTAATTGGAGCCGTAACAATTGGCAGTGATATTAGTCGGGAAAATCCAGAGACCAATTTACCGCAAAAAATGGTCAGAGGTGGAATTTACTATCAAACGTCTGTTAATTAAAGAAGAACAGCAGGAACGTGAAAAATCCAAGCGTTTACGAAACACAATTTTTCCAGATATATTTAAGAGACAAAACAAAAAACAAGAAACTGAAAGAGTTATGGAAAAAATGATTTGAAAAGACGCACCAGGAATACATTATGCAAATCATTATGCAGCCACAAAAACAATGAACCCATAGCTCATGAAGTGTACACTCTATTTGATATTGAGCAAGGAGCATAATAAATTATGGGTAAAAGAGTTTTGAAGTATACAAAGTTCAATAGAATTCAATAAAACAAATTTTTATCGAACTCGGCTTCTTTTAAGGACCAAAAGAAAACAATTCAATTTAAGTAAGGTGTATAAAAAACAGTATTAGCAGAATAACAGCAGAAAAAACTAAAATCCATCTAATCATCAAGATTTATTAATTTCAAGTCAATGAATGACAAAAAAACTGACACCAGTCAGTTTTAGTGTAAACGAACTGGACGCTATCACACCAAACCTTTTTTTAACATGACAGCAGAGTTGGTTGTCAACAAAACTTACTTTGTGTAGAATTTCAAAAAGAAGAAATCAGCACGATTGGGTGATTTCGTTGGGTTAGACAGAGAGTTAGACAGGTATTAAAACCTCGGTCGAGTAACAGAACCTCAGGCTGTGACAGAGCAGATGCATCAGCAAAGATTCAAACGTATGACATGGGAGGGAGTCTACAAGAGGCCTGACGTAAACAAAATTTCAGTACTACAAATTGACAAGGCCGTTTTTACCAAAATATACCTGGCCAATGACGTTGAGCTGAGTTTGCTTAGAAAAGGAAAAAGCGTTAGCTTCACTAGCTTTTTAACTACCTTTTTAACGTAAACCCCACAGTAAAAGATTTCAATATCTATTAGTTTATTTCCACATTTATAGACTCTTGAAACAACTGACTAATATAAAATACGTTCAAAAACAGGTAATGCGTAATATGGTGACAGGAGTTAGCAACCATAGTCTATTTTAGCGGACGTTTAATTGCATGCAAAGTTGTTTAAAAATTTCGATAAATGATTGACAAACCTTATGACTTTAAAGTATATACAGCCCGCTGTCTCGTAATAATTTTTGAGACCACTGGCACTTAAAAAGTGAACTAAAACACTGGTGAGAATTAATTTTTATGGAGTGTCTGTAAAACAAAACATGTGAAAATCAACTCAACATCGGAAATCTACAGTTGCGACAAAACACTGTCAACAGTGAGAGAGTAATTAACAATCTAAAATTATGAGTAAATACCTTTGTGAAATCATTTTTTAGTGCTTTTCTTTCACCAAATTTCGAGATTTATCACGTTTTATTTGCTCATCGAATTTCAGCAGACGATTTGCAATGATAATTTGTTCCTTTTTTATCTTACCAAAGAAAGTAACGCGCTTAACTGTTGCGCATTTAGCCAAATGTTGCACTAAAGCATGAATTTTCAGTATGCTCAGAGGTTGATTAGATTAAAATCCAGTACGTAAAAGTTTGAACTCTAAACCCGACTCAATGAGAAGCAGTACAGAGGACCATCTAGCTCGAACCGTTCCCATGCTGCAATCAAAACAATTATTGTTTTTATGCCACAACAAAATTTTAATGAAAATAATAATGCGTAAAGGCAAAGGTATTTATTTACCTTTCCGCAGATGCCACTTAAACTGTTGCACAGAAAATAATCTACATAGTTAAAGTCGCGAAGTAATGAATTTGCTGTACTAATGATCACAACAACACTTTTGAATCATAGCACGTTATAATCGTGCCTTTTACATATACGAAAGGCATACGTCGTAAGCCTCAAACGCTGAAACAATAAACTAAACAACGATACTAGAATTTCAAACTTAGGACTGTAAAAACTCCAACCGAGACAAGTTTTTACGCGAGTTTTTGACAACTTGGGTTTCTCACGCCAAAAAAGCTTACACCAAAAGCATAGGAAAAAATGGCACAACCAGACCTCAATTGAACTAACTAATGACCTGAAAAAATGTAAGTTGACACTATGTTTCCTCAGAATGAGTAACCAAAACAACAAACTTTTGGAAATCAAAAACAGACAAAGCAAAAAAGGCAAAATCTGAGAAATTTGGCAAAAATCTGAATCTTCATGAAAACCAGTGGCGTCAAATTACAAAAAAAAAACGGAAAACTACATACTAAAATCCGTTATCACAGTAAAAATTTCAGCTTTAAAAGTAGAACAACCATTAGCAGTTCCGTTATGTCAAAATGGCAGAAAACAACATAAAACGTAGGCAGGATATAAAAACATTCACGCAACACTTCGAAAAAATGGTATCCAGGTCAGTTAAAGCGACAGCTAAAAACTGAAGCAGATAAATTGACGACATTAATGACGCACTAGAAAGCAAACGAGAACTTTTATCGTTTAGACCAAAAAAAGGCCACTAGAGTAGCAACAAAATGGGACCAGACTGAAATATCCACTATTATTTTGCAAAAATAGATTAAAAGTCTTTAAACCACCGCCATCAATTCAAATCACTAATAAAAACATTTAAACGTCCTTATCAACCGATGACAATTTTAATTAATGAGACTAAGCTATTAAACGAATAAAGGAACAAAAAATTCGGTTTTTGGAAAAAACTCAGTTTTTGGAAACAATTCATGTCAAAGGATGGGAAACATTTGCGGACAATTGAAACAATTATTTTGATAGCATTTGAAATTATTTTGTGAGATCAAAGTGTGCGGACTAAGTTAAACTTTTACAAGTTATTTGAAACTTTCACTTAGCTTATAATACGCCTCATTAGAGAGCCAATGAAACCAATCCTTATTGAGAGAATAAAACCTTGACAGCAAAAAGAAATTTGAAAAACGAGCAAAGCTCAGAAAATCACAGATATTCTATTAAAACAAACATGTTCCGACATAGAAAACATTACCTGCCGTTTTATAATCTCAACATGAAAATAACAATGATTAATAGGTACCCGTTCATGGCCTTTCAAAAGCATTAATTAAAAGAAGCAGGAAACAAAACAGAGAAAAAGAAGTAAAGTTACCGCATGTAAAAACAATTGCTTCAATAAACCAAGAATTTTGTCCAATCGGCACGGTCTCACCTAGATAATTTGCGAGAATCACGCTTCGAATTCACTCTCTTTTTACACCACCAACGTGATTCAAGTCACCACAATAATTTGACTCCTGCTCGACATCAAAAAGAAAAAAGGTGCGATCTGAACTCAAAAGCAAGACCGTGCACCAAATCCAGTGGATTCCAATAACGTCACTCACACGAATTAATTTTCCAATTGGTGGAGGGCACCTAAAAACCTGTTTTTCTATTTCTTGGGGTGTACCAAATGATCGTAACGAACGAAAAAAATAGTCCAATGAATTGAACGAACAACCTAACTAAAACTATGATACCTGACGAGCAGACCAATTGAAAAAAGTCAGGGAAGCAGACAAACAATGTTTCAAATATTGAAAAAAAAATTAAATTATTTAAAGTGTTTATGTTTTTAGGATCAGCGTACTGAATACCAGTCACTGTTAAAAAACTTTCAGACAAGCAGACAATTTGGCAGAATAGAAATTTTTTTTTGATATATAAGAAGCTATCAGAGACGTGCAAAGCATCATATATAGTAAAGAAAATTGGAAATGAGAAAACGATTGTCTGTGACAAGAGTTACAAAAATGGACAAAACTAAAAAAAATCACTAATTTTCTTAACAAAAATCATAATCAGGACATACAAAACATTAACGATTTTTCTATGAACTACAAGGAAAGAATTGGTACACATCCATGGTCTTACGAAAACATTAGTTAATTGAAAGAAGCAAATAATCAGTCAACGAAACAAATTGTCTTATGTGAGAACAAACGCTTTCAGAAACCAAGAGTTTTATCACTTTACTTCATAGTTAATTTGTAAAAATCAAGCTTTGAATCCAGTCGAGTTTTGCCCCTCCCACAATTGCAACGTTGTAAAGGTCACCACTCTATTCTGACCACCGCTTGACATCAAAAAGTAAATAAGAGTGAGAGCAGATCTCAAAAAAAGGACCTGGCAACAACCGAATCCCTTTCTGTTGGATTGCAATAACGGCACTCACACAGATTCAGTTGCCGAAGGCATCTAAAAAACCACTTTTTACTAATTGGCGCAAAATCAAATGTTCGTAACTAACAGATGACAACCAAATTGAAAAACATAGCTGAAAAAATACTGAAAGACAGTCCAATGAATTGAATGAGCAACTTGAAACTTTTGTTCCTGGCCAACAGGCCAATTGAAAAAAGCGTGCAAATCAGACAATCACTGTTTCAGAAATTTGCAAAAAAAAACTAAATTAAGAAATTAAAAAATATCAATTTAGGATCAACGTGTTGAATACCATGGTCATCGTTGAAAAAATGTAAAGAAGTGAAGAAAAATTAGCGCATTAGAAAAAAAACCTGTTTGATAGATGAGATGCTATCAGAGACAGCGGCAAAACAACAAGTAGAATATAAGACCAGACATAATAACAAAAAAATTGCCCAAGTTCCTTGATGTCAGGATCTGAAACAAGAATTGCATTGTTTCTATTTGGACATAAACGCAATACCAAACTTATTATAGGTTCTATTGTCAACTTGAGGAATTGACATCAGAGGAACTGAAAGTGAAAAACCCAATTCTGGATATTTATGTCTTCGGAACGTTTTTTGTTAAAATTGGCAAAACAATGAAGCTACCATAAATCAGGCTACACATATAAGTGACTAAAAGAGGCGAAAACTAAAAAAATTTAAATTTGGAAAAAATTAGCAAACAGTAAAGACTCAAGTTACTCAAGCTACTCAAAAAGCTAAAGCCATTCAAGTTCTTGACGCGTGAAATTAAAGCATAAACAATGCACAAATTTTCTAAAAGGATGGCTAACATTGTAAAATGGGCATCAAATTCAACTCATAAAGCATTTTTCAGATTTAGGATTTCAATATGCATACATGTGGCTCACAAAATTGAGAAATCGAACCAGCTGAAAGACGACAGAAACACTTTAAGTTCCCCTAATGAAACTCGGTCCCCGTAATCATAAACTGTCTATGCCGTGTTGAAAGCTCAGTCATTTAGTAAAAATGTCTAAAAAAACCTTTACAAAAAACATATCAGCACCAGTCCTGTATTACAGTTCATAGAATTGAGCAAACAGAAGATAACATTATCAAAGTGCTTCAAAATACAGCCTCAGGGTAAAAAAACAAAATTATATGCTAACACGGAAATAAAGAGAACACTAAGAAATCCAGAACAAACTTATTTTGTTCCCCGCATAAACAAAGCAGGGCCGATGAAATTAGTATTTCCAATAAAGTTTACTTTGAAAATTTTTTACACACCGTAATCAAAAATAAGCAATGACACAAAAAACAGCTATCAACAAGAGCCCACAAATCTTTTTAAAAAATTCCGCTCCCAATGAGGGCAAACGTATCCGACTAACGTCGTTGCGAGTTGCTCTCAAACAACCGGCAAGTGGTTGTCTTTGTCTGTAGTCAGCTACGGTTAAGTGGGGCTAGCTTTAACTTAATTGAATGGGTGTGAGTTGAGCATAGCGAGGCTGGGTGCACCGGTGGGAAGGGGAAATCTTGGGAGGGGGTTAACCTCTAAAAACTGCCCTTAAAAACATAAGTATAGGTGTCCAAAACAGTTCCTTTGAATCGCATACTTTGAGACTAGAGAGCGGAAAGAATCTAAGAGAAGTTAATGCCCGCTGGGCTCTACTTGTTCATTCCATTTTGGATGACGAAAAGTCAAATGGTTTAGACGAAAAACCGGTCAAGCCAAATGTTGCATAAAAAAAGACTAACAGGACTAAAATAATTGCTACAAACTTTGTTTGAGAGCAATTAAAAACTCTTTGAGCGGATATTCAAAAACAATGCACCGATATAAATGAAATTGATTTGATGGTATAAGCTCAACATGATAAGTATTTGATTACAATTGAAACATTTTTCATTTGAAAAACAAAAAACTAGACGCAAGATTGAAAAAAATTTAGAATAAAAAGCTAACCAGAAAATTCGAACAACGCTAAAACATAGCTGTCAAATTGCAGCTTGTCAGCACAAACAAAACCAAGTATCCAGAAAACAATTTTCTGTTCTAAAAACCTTCTTTCACTTTAAAATCAAACTCATGTGAAAATTCACGCTGCCAAACATTTCTATCTTTCTTTCCACTTCTTACTTAAGTTGTCTTGCTGATTTCAAAAATCAATAACATTTGTGAACAGAATATCTGCATTTGATAAAAAAAAATCTGCATTCTCAAGAAAAAAAAGATCAGCGAGTAAGTAAAAAATTGTATAACTGCAACTGAGTTTAATCACAGTCTGTAACATTTGACCAGGCAACCTAACGGCAATTAAGTGATAAACATAAAAACGGGTATTTTCAGAGCACGTTAGAGGAAAACTACGATATGTTAATATCGCCGTTGAATGATAAGAACTCGAAACGTATAAAAGCGGACAAAACTCAAAATATCACTAATAACTTTTGGCAAGTACGAACATAGTTGTTGAAATTTTCTGAAATGTTTTGTAACCGTTAAAAAGCTTCAAGGAGAGCGCGTCAGATAGTTAATGAGAACCACAATTAATATCATTTATTGATGAAACAACAAGTAGAATTTTAAAAATGTGCAAAATTCAAAAGACTTAAAGCTAATATATAAAAATAGGTAGAAGCAAAGTTGTAAAAAATACGAAAATTTGATAAAAGGCTATAAATATAATAAAAACCTTGCCCAGAAAACCTAAAGGAATCATCACAATCTCTAACACCCTTAACATTGAATGTCAAAGGCGATTCTAAAATTAAAATTATAGTAAAGACGGTTTATAAAGATAGTTTGTTTTTCAGGATAGTTTTCCGAACAGTTTAATTTACACTTAAAACAAGACAGTTTACAAAGATAGTTTGCCAAAACAAAATAGTTTGCCAAGATCGTTTTCCAAGATAATTTTCCATTATTCCACTAAAACTCCATTAGCCAATAACAATTGATTAATGTTCTTACCATTCTCCATTAATTTCTTTAAAAATTTATTAAAATGCTCACAATTATAACCTGTTCCATGCATTTTCTTAACTTGTGTTGAAATTTTACCTCTAGAAACCTCTAACTTAAGAAGGTCAAAATTTTGAACAAATTTTTTCTGCCAAACACTGTTTACACATACCTTTTATCAAAAAGTGTTATAGTTTTAATAATGCGGCATTTTAACATACTTTAGTATTTTCAATTGTTTATATCATCTACACGATTAAAGAGTCCTAAAATAGATAGATACGCATTGCTTTTCAAAAAAAACCAAGTGAACAAATCTTTTTCGTTCACATCTTACAATTTTAATGGCTTCAACAATGTATTCCTTTAAATTTTCTGAAATATTGAACCCTGCCCCTGCCCCTACTGAAAGTTATTTGGTAGTGTTATGACCTAGTTTCACTAATGACAAAACCAACTGCCTTCCTAAAAAATACAAGCTAACAGTTATATTTACTTTGATAGCCTACATTTATTTCGAAATTAAAAACACTTGATTTCAAAAAGCTCCATTGAATTTTGACTATCTCTAGTTGTTGTAGCAAAAGACAGATGATGTTCTCTTTACAGTGAGATTCAAGCTTCATAGCGGTCTTGCTCTAAGTAATGTTTTCTTGGTTTTGATACTACACGTTTTCACAGTAATTTGAGATTTTTGAATGTTTTGCCATTTTTGAGATTTGATGTTCTCTTGTCGCATTATCGCGTTACCAATGAAAGAAGGCGCAGTTGAACATATGTAGCACTTCCAGCTAACAGATTATAGTTTTTGCAAGTTTGGATGCCTTAATTGTTAGTGAATTTTCACTATTTTTTATGTAGGAGCATGGCAAAAAAGAAACCCAACCAATATTTCAAGTTGGTGGCAAACCTTTTATCGACTCCTAAAATTATTGATTAGAATTATGAAACTATTTGAGGCTTTGCAACTTGGATTTGCTCGTTAATGACGTTCAATACGTTTTATAATAAGACATGTTATCGGACCGTAAAGTTGGCAAAACAACTAAGTTAGCATCAGGCTCCAATTATAAGCGACTGTTAGTAATGTTTATTTAGTTCTAACCCGAACACGGAGAAAATGTAAAATACAGAAACATTGATTTTTACCAAAACTTTTGCTGTTTTAAATTTTGATTTTTATTGTTTTCTCTTTAAAAAACACAAAAATTCGCTAAAAAGCTATAAATATAGTAAAATCCTTGCCCAGAAAACCTAAAAGAACCATCACAACCTCTTACACTCTTAACAACCTTAACATTGAATGGGTCAATGGCGATTCTTAAAATAAAATTCTTGTAAAGGTGGTTTATAAAGATAGTTTGCTTTTCAGGATAATTTGCCGAACAGTGTAATATACAACTAAAACAAGACAGTTTACAAAGATAGTTTGCCAAAACAAAATAGTTTGCCAAGATCGTTTTCCAAGATAATTTTCCATTATTCCACTAAAACTCCATTAGCCAATAACAATTGATTAATGTTCTTACCATTCTCCATTAATTTCTTTAAAAATTTATTAAAATGCTCACAATTATAACCTGTTCCATGCATTTTCTTAACTTGTGTTGAAATTTTACCTCTAGAAACCTCTAACTTAAGAAGGTCAAAATTTTGAACAAATTTTTTCTGCCAAACACTGTTTACACATACCTTTTATCAAAAAGTGTTATAGTTTTAATAATGCGGCATTTTAACATACTTTATTTTTTTCAATTGTTTATATCATCTACACGATTAAAGAGTCCTAAAATTGATAGATACGCATTGTTTTTCAAAAAAAACCAAGTGAACAAATCTTTTTAGTTCACATCTTACAATTTTAATGGCTTCAACAATGTATTCCTTTAAATTTTCTGAAATATTGAACCCTGCCCCTGCCCCTACTGAAAGTTATTTGGTAGTGTTATGACCTAGTTTCACTAATGACAAAACCAACTGCCTTCCTAAAAAATACAAGCTAACAGTTATATTTACTTTGATAGCCTACATTTATTTCGAAATTAAAAGCACTTGATTTCAAAAAGCTCCATTGAATTTTGACTATCTCTAGTTGTTGTAGCAAAAGACAGATGATGTTCTCTTTACAGTGAGATTCAAGCTTCATAGCGGTCTTGCTCTAAGTAATGTTTTCTTGGTTTTGATACTACACGTTTTTACAGTAATTTGAGATTTTTGAATGTTTTGCCATTTTTGAGATTTGATGTTCTCTTGTCGCATTATCGCGTTACCAATGAAACTCGGTCCCCGTAATCATAAACTGTCTATGCCGTGTTGAAAGCTCAGTCATTTAGTAAAAATGTCTAAAAAAAACCTTTACAAAAAACATATCAGCACCAGTCCTGTATTACAGTTCATAGAATTGAGCAAACAGAAGATAACATTATCAAAGTGCTTCAAAATACAGCCTCAGGGTAAAAAAACAAAATTATATGCTAACACGGAAATAAAGAGAACACTAAGAAATCCAGAACAAACTTATTTTGTTCCCCGCATAAACAAAGCAGGGCCGATGAAATTAGTATTTCCAATAAAGTTTACTTTGAAAATTTTTTACACACCGTAATCAAAAATAAGCAATGACACAAAAAACAGCTATCAACAAGAGCCCACAAATCTTTTTAAAAAATTCCGCTCCCAATGAGGGCAAACGTATCCGACTAACGTCGTTGCGAGTTGCTCTCAAACAACCGGCAAGTGGTTGTCTTTGTCTGTAGTCAGCTACGGTTAAGTGGGGCTAGCTTTAACTTAATTGAATGGGTGTGAGTTGAGCATAGCGAGGCTGGGTGCACCGGTGGGAAGGGGAAATCTTGGGAGGGGGTTAACCTCTAAAAACTGCCCTTAAAAACATAAGTATAGGTGTCCAAAACAGTTCCTTTGAATCGCATACTTTGAGACTAGAGAGCGGAAAGAATCTAAGAGAAGTTAATGCCCGCTGGGCTCTACTTGTTCATTCCATTTTGGATGACGAAAAGTCAAATGGTTTAGACGAAAAACCGGTCAAGCCAAATGTTGCATAAAAAAAGACTAACAGGACTAAAATAATTGCTACAAACTTTGTTTGAGAGCAATTAAAAACTCTTTGAGCGGATATTCAAAAACAATGCACCGATATAAATGAAATTGATTTGATGGTATAAGCTCAACATGATAAGTATTTGATTACAATTGAAACATTTTTCATTTGAAAAACAAAAAACTAGACGCAAGATTGAAAAAAATTTAGAATAAAAAGCTAACCAGAAAATTCGAACAACGCTAAAACATAGCTGTCAAATTGCAGCTTGTCAGCACAAACAAAACCAAGTATCCAGAAAACAATTTTCTGTTCTAAAAACCTTCTTTCACTTTAAAATCAAACTCATGTGAAAATTCACGCTGCCAAACATTTCTATCTTTCTTTCCACTTCTTACTTAAGTTGTCTTGCTGATTTCAAAAATCAATAACATTTGTGAACAGAATATCTGCATTTGATAAAAAAAATCTGCATTCTCAAGAAAAAAAAGATCAGCGAGTAAGTAAAAAATTGTATAACTGCAACTGAGTTTAATCACAGTCTGTAACATTTGACCAGGCAACCTAACGGCAATTAAGTGATAAACATAAAAACGGGTATTTTCAGAGCACGTTAGAGGAAAACTACGATATGTTAATATCGCCGTTGAATGATAAGAACTCGAAACGTATAAAAGCGGACAAAACTCAAAATATCACTAATAACTTTTGGCAAGTACGAACACAGTTGTTGAAATTTTCTGAAATGTTTTGTAACCGTTAAAAAGCTTCAAGGAGAGCGCGTCAGATAGTTAATGAGAACCACAATTAATATCATTTATTGATGAAACAACAAGTAGAATTTTAAAAATGTGCAAAATTCAAAAGACTTAAAGCTAATATATAAAAATAGGTAGAAGCAAAGTTGTAAAAAATACGAAAATTTGATAAAAGGCTATAAATATAATAAAAACCTTGCCCAGAAAACCTAAAGGAATCATCACAATCTCTAACACCCTTAACATTGAATGTCAAAGGCGATTCTAAAATTAAAATTATAGTAAAGACGGTTTATAAAGATAGTTTGTTTTTCAGGATAGTTTTCCGAACAGTTTAATTTACACTTAAAACAAGACAGTTTACAAAGATAGTTTGCCAAAACAAAACCGTTTGCCAAGATAGTTTACCAAGATAATTTGCCATTATTCTATTAATTTTCCATCAGCCAATAACGATTGATTAAATTTCTGACCATTTGCCATTAATTTCTTTAAAGTCTTATTACAATGCTTACATTTTTACCTTGCTCCAAGCATTTTCTTAAAGTGTGTTGAAACTTTACCTCCAGAAACTTGTGAAGGACAAAAATTTTAACACATTTTTTATGCCAAACACTGTTTAATCATACTTTTGTTTTTATGAAAAAGTATTATAGTTTTAATAATGCAGCATTTTAACATACTTTAGCGTTTTCTCTATTGTTTATATCATCTGCAAAGGACTTTGCCCTCGGTACCCCGAGCAGGTTTTCTGGTTGAAATTGTTTTTACTGTTGTCATTAATTTTACTGTTGTCCTTATGATCATTGACATTGTCATTATTGGCTTTATCATCTGAGATGCAGGTTCTCTGAATGTTTTTGGCTTTATCATCTGCGAAGCAGGTTCCCTGAATTAGGAAACCGTTTTGCGGATGGTTTTTCCACAAAGTTACACTATTGCTTTTAACTTTATTTTGACAATCATTTGGAAAACAAACACACCTTTGAGTAAATTATAATCGCATTTGCAATTACCTATTTCATCTCCATGTCTTGAAGTATGCTGACTATTAAGAATGAAATATCCCGTACATATAAAATCACATTCTGGTCATTTATAAACCATTATTCATATTGAGTTATAATATCAATTAATTCTGGAGAATGATCTTTACAGTTCATACAATGAATGAATTACATGTTACCTGTTGCATTAAAAACTGTAGCAATATATCCATTATCTATAACATGTTCACTTTCTCTAGCCTCATCATACAATATATATCTTAAAAGATCAGCACTAAAGTTTCCTTCATTATCATATTCTTCATTTACGGTATCCGTATCTTTTTTTAAAGCTTATCTTCTTTTATTTATATATTCCTCATTTTATCTGTATATTCGGTCTTCTATCAAATGTTCGCTTAAATGTTCATTTGGGCTTTTGTTGTAATTAGCTTTATCGTTATTATATTTTATAACTGCTACCATAACAACCATTATCATCATAACTACACCTAGTTTTATCACTAAGACTAAAACTAGCTTTATCATTAATACTATAGCTAGCTTCAACATTAAAACCAACACTTTAATAAATTTATTTTTATATCTTGTATTATAATTATTTTTATAACTGGCATTATAATTATTATCATAACTAGTATTAACAACTAAACTAACATTATCATTAAAACTAGCATTGTCATTAGAACTAACATCTTTGAAGCCGCTTCGCAGATTACCATTAAAATTTCTATCACTTACAAAATCTGTTCTCAGGTTTTCAATTTCGTTATCTTTGTCGCAGTAACCAAAACATCTACCATTAACTACTGTATTAGCTCTATTCATTATACTGCTTGCACCAGCAGCAACAATACCAGCTGTTTTGGATATATATAATTATATATTGTAAACCATGTGCGATTAATCCCAATAATATATGTTGACCAGGTGATCTGTTAGGCTTTAACTAATTCTTTCGTTAATACTTCTTTTTGTAATTTAATCTTCTTATGCTCCCGATATTTTTTGAAAGAGAGCATGTAAATATCTTTGTCAATATTATTTCTATTATACTTTTTATCATCAACTGATATTTCTTCTTTAAAATAAAAAGCTTTCATAACTATTGATCCAATATTTGCAAAACATACTATATTTTAATTTTTATCAAAACTAATAAAAATGCTATGTTTTCTTTAAACTTAAATATACCATAAGAAAGCTCTTCCGCCATTCCATATTGTCAATTATAATCGTTAGCTTTCAAATTATCAATTGTTTCACGGAAATTATGTTCACATCTACAAATATCTTTGAAATTCTTAAATATATCAGCCCATCAAATGTTGTTATATAAATTGTATCAGTATTTGTATTTGAAATTTTATCCTTTTAGGACACATGGTTAATAGTTGAATTTTAAAATACCTACTTTTTGTGAAATACTCAGGTATAATTACTTATTAGGTTTATCCCCGTATCATCAAGAACAAATACACAACTCTAGAATTCAGGCATTTTATATATAGTGATCTTGTCATTGTCACACCTAATATATTTACCACCAACCCAATCATCTTTAACATTACAGATCATAATTAGGGGCCTATTTTCTGTTTCATATAATTTAAGATACTGTCTTACAAAATAGGTTTTACCAGTAGCCGTAGCACTATAAACAGTTTGTAGCTCGTTAAACAGTGTGTTTTTAAATTTTCATACTCAAATTCTTTTAAATTGCTATATTCATATTCCTGAAATCTCGCATCATTTTTTGCACATTTACTCAGTATTGAATCATATAAGACAAAACAAACTGAAACCATTATATCAATAATAATTTTATTTCCCATTTCATTGATTTCTAAAATGATTATTCTATCCTCTAATGAAATTAATGAAAAATACAACCTTGAGAATAAAGTCATGAGTAAAATTGAAAAAGAAGATATAGGTGGAGAAATTAGTCTTATTACGTTTGAGATTGTAATGCTGGATCAGACGCCAAAAACTATCAGTGATGCCGAGCAGAAAATTATTATTAATTTACACCCAACTGATGGTACACATTGGGTGGGTTTTAGTTATAAAATGGGAGAATCAGGGAAACTGCTTTGCAAGTAAAAACTCCTATTACTTCGATATTCTCGGAGTTTAGACGGCACCAGTATTTTTATATCAAAAAAATAATTTAAGCTCTGATGCTAGAATAAAACAGTATGATGAATCTTATTGTGGTGCATATTGTTTATATATGATACATCTTTCTGATCAATTAAGACAACGCGTGCTCTCAATATTCAAATTAATCAAGAAAAAAACCTGGGATATGTTTGATGAATGCCAATGTTTAGCTTGTAGTTTTGGTGAAACATGGACGAAGTCCCATAGTATTAGTAGCAATAGTAATGGTGATGATAGCAACAGGTAATAATTTTTGATTAACCTTTTTCATCATTAAGTGATTTTTCACTTTCTAAATTAAAAGCTTCTAAATATATATATATATATATATATATATATATATATATATTTGTATATATTCACCCGATCTTTCAATCACATGCTACATTTCTATCTTTATCAAAAATAATAGTTTTATGTTTTTTTTAAATTTAAATACACCATAAGAAACCTCGTCCGGCGTTCGTTATTGTCAATTATAAATGTTATGGTTCAAATTATCAATTGTTTCACGGGAATTAAGTTCACATCTCTAAATGGCTTTGAAACTTTTAAATAGATCAGCCCATCAAAAGCTATTATAGAAAAAAATCAGTACTTGTTCTTGACTTTTTATATTTTTGAGATGGTTTATGGCACATTATTATTAATTGAACATTGAAATGCCCACTTTTTCAAAATAATCAGGTATAATTACTTATTAAGTTTATCCCCCTTATCATCAAGAACAATTACACAATTGTAGAATTCAGGCATTTTATTTACAGTGATCTTGTCAATGTCACACATAATATTTTTACCACCCACTCAATCATCTTTATCTTTACAGACTTTAATAAGGGCCTATCTTCTTCATATAATTTTAAATATTGTCTTACAAAATAAGTTTTACCAGTAGCCGTAGCACCATAAAGAGTTGTGCGTTTTTAACTTTTCAAACTCATATAATTTTAAATTTCTGTCTTCATATCCCTGAAATCTTTCATCAACTTTTGCACATTTATTCGGTATTGAATCAAATAAGATAATACATACTAAAAACATTATATCAAAAATAATTTATTTCCCAATTTAATGTTATCTAAAATGATTATTCTAACCTTTAATGAAATTAATGAAAATTACAACATTGAGAATAAAGCCTTGAGTAAAATTGAAATAGAAGATATCGGTAGAGAAATTAGTCTTATTTCAATTGAAATTGTAATGCAGGATCAGACGCCAAAAACCATCAGTGATGCCGAGCATAAAATTTTTATCAATTTACACCCAACTGATGGTACACTTTGGGTTTTAGTTATAAAATGAGAGAATCAGGGAAACTGCTTCGCAGGTAAAAAGACCTAATATTCTGATAGTTTTGGAGTTGAAAAGGCACGAATAATTCTGCTTCAAAAAAATAATTTAGGATCTGATGAAAGAATACAACAATATGATGAATCTTATTGTGGTGCATATTGTTTATATATGATACATGTTTTTGTTCATTTAAGACAACGAGAGTTCTTAAAATTCTAATTAGTCAATGTAAAAATCCTAGGATATATAAAAAACGCCAATGTTTAGCTTGTAGTATTGCTGAAACATGGACGAAGTCCCATAGCAATAGTAATGGTGATGATAGCAATAGTAATGAAAATAGCAACAGAAATAGCAAGAGCATTAGCAACAGTAATAGCTATAGTAATAGTAAAATTAACGGTAAAAACTATGGTAATAGGCATAGTAAAATGCATAATAAAAGTAATAGTGATGATGATAATAAAAATACTGATATCAAAAAACATCTACAGTTGTGGTTATCTGACAAAGAAATGTTTGTTGATGCAATGTGTCCAGAACTTTTAGAAGTATAATATCAGGAATTAGTGAATGTGGTAAGACACTGATTAATAATTCAATTATATGTAATATTTATTTTGGTAAGGTAAATATATTTGGTCCTACTAGTGATCAGTATGAAGATATTGACAGTATTAATGATAAAAGCAGACGTTGAGTTCAAAAAAAAATTCCAAAGATTTACCTCCAACTGAAGAATCACCCAACGGTTTAAAGAAGCATAGATATTTGATGATGAGAAGGCTAAACAGCCAGTTATTAATGGGTTTTCTCGAAGAGGTAGACACAATAATTGTTATATGGTTTGTCTCAACTCAAATCTATTTTCATTAGACAGACAAAAACTAAGAGAAAATTCTAATTTGTTTATATTATTTGAACAGAGAGGTATTTATTTCAATCAATACATAGACACTTCTTGAATGATTATGAAATTAGTAATAAGCATTCTGCTAAAAATGTGTAAAAGTATAGAGAAAGCCCTATAATTACATTGTTATTATTAGATTTAAAGTAAAAAAAACTGAATGCAAACTAAGAATTAACTGGAGTAGTAATGTTTTATAGTCAGAGTCTTTATCCTAATCTTAGTCTTTATGTACATAAGTATAATTATAACTAAATTATAACTTTAACTATAACAATAACTATAACTATATCTGTAATTATAACTATAACTGTAATTAAAACTATAACTATAACTATAACTATCAATATAACTAAATATTAGACAAAGTAAAGTGTGAGGTCAAACCTAAAACATCGCCCTTATTGTCATTTGATCTGCCTTGTTCATCTCTAATATGAAAATCTATATATTCTATTCTTTCTTTTGTAACTTTTTGATATAGCACATCAGTAGGTATAAAACTTATCATATACCGAGGCGGTTCTATTAGATTGAAAGTTTATAGTATGTCTGTGTGATTATTGTTATTTATAACACCAGATATAATATAACAATGAACATTAATAGTTTTAGAACTTATAATATCAACAAATCTTTGAGATGTGTATTTACCAGCGCTATATACTTTTTTCTATATCTTAGTAATGATGCTATAGAGTTTTTTTACGTCAAAACTCAAAACATCTCGTTTTATTTTCATTTTCCGTTTCATTGTGTTTTACCTTCTTCAATTATGAAATTACCTTCAGTTTCGTCTTTGATTTTTTGCTATATCAGACAATTCAAATGCTCCAGGTGTAAAAATTGAGCCCATTGAAGAGTTAGTGTCCATTATCTGAGTAAACAATAGCAAAAAATGATCATTCCGTTTAATTACATTGAACACTGAGTCAGAAACAGATAATCTAATTGGTCCCAATTTTTTTATATTAAGTATAGGTTCACTGAAGTTGATTTTTTTATCTTTCTGTTGATTTTGTTATTCTAAAGTTGAGTGTATGTTCTTCTTTATTTTAGTTAGGGCTTCATATATATTTTGTAGTTCATATAGTATAAAGTTGTCAGTCATTTTTTTTATTCGAATAATACATTAACTGATGTAAAAACCAGAATATTATCTATAGTAATAACAAGAGTTTTAGCTATATCAATAACTATAGTAATAATTGGTGTATTAACTAATTTAAAAACTTAAAGTTTTGGTGTCATAAAAATAAACTTTGAAATAGATAGACAATATATGTATAATAATGACATAAAAAACGGCAATTTAAAAGGTTATAGACCAAATAATCTAGCAACAATGAGTACAGTGAATGATAATTTTAATAATTTAATTAGTAGAGAACAGAATCAGTTAAATTTACTTGAATTATATTTAGAGATAGAATAAATGATTATAGATCATGCTGATGCATTTAAAATAATGGTTATTTTGTTAGATTTGTAAACTATGGTGAAACGGCGTTTTTTTAGTTCTATTATATTATATATAGTTCTATTATCTGTTCTATTAGAAATTATTAGTGGTAAAACAATTGAATATATAGCTCATTGCCATCTTGGTCTAATCATGTACAAATTACTAACTAGCACTGACAATGAATAATAAAGTGGTTTTGTTGGAAATAAACAAGAAAGAGATCTCCAATTAAAAAATGATCATATAGATGCACATAAGTCAAAATTATATGATGATTGAAACGAAATGTCTATTTGGATTTGCGAATGATTTAGAAAAGTTTAGATATGGTATAGGCTTTAAGTTAAAACTAAGAAGAAATAATAATGACAAAGCATTATTTAGAGTTAATGCAGGGGCTGGTGCAGTAGCTAAATATTTTAAAATAAAGTTACAGTTAGAACTTGGTATCTACCTTGTTTTGATCCTAGTAAATAATGATAGAATAATTGTAAACAAAGGATTAGATAAAAAGAATAATATAGACTTTATTTGCTATGAAAGATAAACTTTTTATGAGAATGTACCAGTGGCTGCTAACTTCTTGTTTGATTTGGCCGTAAAAATTGGTTTGGAAATACCCAATATATTATTGTTACTTTTGAACATAATAATGTTAAGGGACTAACAAATGATGCTAGTATATTCGATTATATGGATGTTACTCAATGTTTTTGTGGGATTGGTAGTGTATCCTATCTCGAAGATAGAATGAATGTTAATTTTGGTAATAATAATTATAATGCAGCATATAAGAGATTTTAAATTTTAACAGAATTTGTAATGGCTAGTAAATAATACTGAACCATATATAAATCGTAGAACTTCTAACAGTAAGTATGGAACATATATGTTTGGTACCAGATATCAAAGAGATCATATAGGAGCGCAAGCGATACAACTTAAATTTAATTTTGCTCGTGCTGTTGCTGATATTGTTTGTAATGCATTAGTGCTGACTAGAAAAATTATTAGTGTTAACAGTGACCGAAGCAGGATGGTTGATATAGTATCGTAGTTAGTAATGGCTAATATTGTTACTAATGCTCTAGTTATGGTTATGACTACTGCTCTAGTTAAAGTTATGGCTAATGCTAGTTATAGTTAATGTTGCGACTAAAATCATTTTTTATAGATAAGATTTTTATCATAGCCAATTCTATTATTACAGTTATAGTTATACTTTTAGTCAATACTATAACTAAAGTCAATGCTATGGTGAAACATGATCAAATACCTCAAGTTATTGTTTTAGTTACTTAATTATACTTTTTACTTATTATTTAATATTACTTAATTTAACAAATCCTTTAGCATAAATAACATCTATTTTTTTTATTTGCATTGGTGAAACCACTTCGCGGATTAGACTGAACTTTACCTTCAACCTCTGGTTTAGAATTAGACTTAGGTTAATGTTTAACATTAAAAGAATTATACTTTACACTTTCCATTTTTTTACATAGAACTAAGGGTCATTTCCGAAAGCTCTAAACTAATTCATATTGTGCAGGTGGTAGACATTATAGTGGTACTATTAATATCTATGGTTTTTATTTCAGCTAAATGTACTAAGATGTTAAAAGGTTCTTGCACTAAAAAAAGAAATAAATTTATGGCAGTATCTGAAGCAACAATAGAAGCTGAGGGATGTCTTTAAGAACGTAGGCAGAGCTACAGTTAAATTTGGAAAAAAAATTGCTATTAATCCAATAAGAGCTGTAGAAATAGCGATTAAAATAGGAAGTGCGGCTGCTACTAAAAACCCGGTCAACTTTAGCAGCTACAATTGAGTCAATCATTTATGCAAAGACTGCAGAAGGTATCAAAGTAGTACAGAAAGGAAGAGGTTTACACTTAGGTTCCAAGAAGCAATATTAGCAGCTTAACTCTAACTATAGTTTAGCTGTAGTCTTAGCTTAAACTTAGAATATGACTATCAGGGAACTTGCTTCACAGATGGGAGTTCGTCCATCCGTGAAATGGGCTCCGGCCGTGGTACCCCAACAGCTTCGCCGATGTTTCAGCATAACATTGTACTAACTATGGGATTTTGTCCACGTTTCACCATAAGTTTTATAGTTAGCCGATCCCTAACTATAGCTATAGTTTTCAATGAGCCTTAAGTATGATTATAATATTTTCTTTTGAATAAAAAAACTGAATTTAATATTATTACTAAACACCGCAAACATTAGTTTGAAAAAGTATTCACTTTAGTCTTGCTTGTTTTTGTTGGCGACTAGTTTGCTTTCCAATAATATTGACATTTTGTAATGCATTATTGGTTTTCTTTTTTAAAACATAGTCTGTAAATCAATTTTTTTAAATTACTGTAAACCGCGATTAAACATATCATCTAACTGAATGTTAGCAACGTTTTGTTTAAACTTATTATTATCAAAATGTAGTTTTAATTAATTATTTTGGTGATAGTGTCTGATGCAGAAGTTAACTGTTTTTCTAACTTCATTTGCTCATTTATTAAATTCAATAATTAGTTCATCATTATTTTGTGTTTTATTTAGCTGTAATGTTTTAGTTGTAACTTTACCACTTTCACCTCTTCTTAGTGCAGTTATGTTTTACTTACAAAATGTATCTTATTAGAAGAGAGCAATAAGTTTTTATCAAGATAATGTTTATCAACAGAGTTTTTTTATCTCTGGGAGGGTGTACATTCTTAATTTTACAGATACCTTTTATATCAGTGTTATAATTATCTTCTAAGTATATTTCATGCGCCTTACTTTGACCGGCTGTTTTTGGCTTGGTATTTACTTTCAATGAATATGTTTCTTGCCATCTTTGTATTTGTTTACATTGAAAAAATATCCAGCTTGGCTGGCTATGACCAAAGGTCCATATTTGATGATTCTAAAACCTTAGAGTCAAAGTCAAAGTCAGTTTTTGAAAATTCCTGTTCATAATTTTACCTTTTTTTATTTCACCAAACATATCTGTCGTTCTATATGTTGGTGGCTGTGTTTTCAGAACTTGATTATATTCAAATAATTCTCCATTCCATTTATATGTATATCCTTTGGAAGAAACGTTTCGTTTATCAGCATTTCTTACATCGTCACCGAGTTTGAGCTTGGATGTGGCTTTGGTAGAGGTAATAGTATCAGTGAAACCTTTTCAGCTTTTCAGGACGATTGCGAGCGACAACAGGTGTCATATTCATAGTACTACTCTTATATGCTACAACAGCATCGTTTATTGGATTTACACTATTGCCATTACCAATTATAAACATTGGTTTCCTAATTAAAAATAATAATGTTCTATTGAATCACTCTAAAGCTACAGCTTTTAAATTACTATATGTAGAATACAATTCTGTTTTATAATATTTAAGGATATCTTTAAATGTTTTATTGTAAAATCACAACTTCTATCCACTCATAGTTTTCTGGTGTTCCACCTTCTTGTAGAACTGTTTTAATTTTAAACTCCTTTAATCTCCTTTAAAATTTGTTATTATAGGACTAAATATTTTTTTAACTAGTGGCTGTTTTTGTTGTTCTAGTTTTGTCATAATCAATCAATGTAATTGGGGTTTACCCTATTCACCCAAAAAAAATACAAAATTATGTAGGTGCTTTCGTACATTAAGATTCAAAGATAACAATTGTTTAGAATTATTTAAAATTTCATCGTATACTACATCATGACTAGCTTTAGTTCCTAGAATAAGTAGTTCTAGTCTTTCTACTAAATTGGTGGGGTCCACATAGTGGCTTCGCAGATTTATCTCAGTTAGACCCACCCAAAAACATCCGCACTTCTCATCACTAACAATCGTTTTATTCTTTTGAATCCTTTTATTTTCTTATCACGCTTTCCTGTATCATATCTTATATCACGCAAGAACCTGCTTGCTTTTCTTTTTTCATCTTCATCCTCAATACCTTCTTGTTTTATTTCTGGCTGAGTAAGAAAACTAATAAAGGCGTGCGAAATATCATAGATAAAATCTCTAATTACGAAACCATCCTGCTCTAGATTTACATCAACACCATTCGTTAAACGTTCCCTTTCAACTATATTCTTGAATTTTAAACGTATTAGAATATTAGATTTAGAAACCAATAATTGACGAATGTTAATAGCTTCATTGTCAACTGTAGTGGTATCAGTGAAACCTTTTCAGCTTTTCAGGACGATTGCGAGCAACAACAGGTGTCAAATTTATAGTACTACTCTTATATGCTACAACAGCATCGTTTATTGGATTTACCCTATTGCCATTACCAATTATAAACATTGGTTTCTTAATTAAAAATAATAATGTTCTATTGAATCACTCTAAAGCTAAAGCTTTTAAATTACTATATGTAGAATAGAATTCTGTTTTATAATATTTAAGGAGAGCTTTGAATGTTTTATTGTAAAATCACAACTTCTATCCACTCATAGTTTTCTGGAGTTCCACCTTCTTGTAGAACTGTTTTAAATTTAAACTCCTTTAATCAACTTTAAACTTTTTATCATCGGACTAAAAATTTTTTTAACTAGTGGATGTTTTTGCTGTTCTTATTTTGTCATAATCAATCAATGTATATGGGATTTAACCTATTCGCCCAAAAAAAAACAAAATTATGTAGGTGCTGTCGTACATTAAGATTCATAAATAACAGTTATTTAGAATTACTTAACATTTCATCATATACTACATCATGGCCAGCTTTTGTTCCTAGAATACGTAGTTCTAGTCTTTCTACTAAATTGTTGGGGTCCACATAGCGGCTTCGCAGATTTATCTCACTTAGACCCACCCAAAAACGTCCGCACTTCTCATCTCTAATAAGCGTTTTATTCTTCTGAATCCTTTTATTTTTTTATCAGCTTTTCCTGTATCATATCTATTATCACGCAAGAACCTGCTTGTTTTTCTTTTTTCATCTTCATCCTCAAAATCCTCTTTTTTTATTTCTGGTTTAGTAAGAAAACTAATAAAGGCGTGCCAAATATCATAGATAAAATCTCTAATTATGAAACCATCCTGCTCTAGGTTTACATCAACACCATTCATTAAACGTTCCCCTTCAGCTATATTCTTGAATCTTAAACGTAATTGAATATTAGATTTAGAACCCAATAATTGACGAATGTTAGCAGCATCGTTGTCAACTGCATTCATTTTTATAAAATTAGTAGATCCCGGAACCAGCTTCGTTGATGGTTGAGTTTCCAGTTCTTTTAGCGTTGAAGTATCATTTTCTAACCATGAACCAGCTTCACTGATAGATTTTTGCTCATACACTGCCATTCGGGAACCGGCTTTGCCGATAGTACTAGTTTGTTCATCTAACTCTCAAATTTGCCCATTTAATTCTCTTAATTTTTTGTTTCCCCAATGCTAAAATTTTTTCGTTATTAATTTTCACAGTTTTAGTTAGAGGATCAAAAAACTCTTCCATTTCATCATAAGATTCTTGTTTTATTGGTTTGTCGTCTAATCTGTTTCTTCTGTTTTCTTTTTCTAATCTATTTAGTTCCATTAATGTATCCAGTTTACCCATTTTTTATATTAATTATATAAAATCTATATCTATGAAGATGAACGCATAACCTGCATCTGAAACATTTATATTTGTAGTGTAAAATATTTTTAATTATTTTGCACATTTTACACTTAAAATAATATTGAATCACATTTGGATGATAAAAATGCGCGCTCAAATGATTATTTTTATCTTTATATTTTATAGGTTCAGCGCAAATATAACATCTCTAAGTTTCATTTTGACAAAAATCACAACTCCAACATCAGGTTATATTTTTAGCTTTATCACATTTAGTTCTCATTTTCGAATTGATAAAATTTAACTTTCACTTCGAAAACTTTGCTCATAATGAGTATTGTTGATCAAGACTGGTTCGTCTCTAATTATGAGACTCAAATAAGAAGTGGTGCTGTAGAATTAAAAGTTAATGCCGAATTTGACGAAGAAGCTAAAGATTCAACTATAGATAGGATTAAAAATATTTCTCAAGAGTCAACTATATCTAAAGACGAAACTAAAGATTTAGATGTTAAAAGAAACTAAACCAAAAACTTCATGCCAATTATTTGAAAAAAATTGAGGTAATAAAGAATTATCAAAGACATTTATAGTCAATTAAACATAAGAAGAATGATAAGCTGTTCTGTAGAAATGAATTTATAAAGGATGCCAATGAGAAAAGTTTAAAAATTAATAATGATTTTATTGAGCGAAAAACAGATAAAACAAAAATTATCAAAAAGGATTTATATTTCGTAAAAAGTTGTTATAAATATTTTAATATTTTAAGAAAGGGCGTATAATTACATTACCAAATAAAATTGATACCAGTTTATTAAAAGGAGAAATTGTAAAGGATGATGATAGGTATGAGTGTAGAAAATGAATTCATCTCTAGGTCTAATTAGTGTTGAAAACCAATTTAAAACAAAGAAACATTTAGATAATATAACTAAAAATTTAGATGAAGATATGACAAAACCTGAAGATAAAGACACAACAAAACCTAAAGATAAAGATACAACTAAGTCTAAAGATCTGCGAAGCAGCTTCGACGATGAAAATGTAAATGAGGGTTATTCAAAGATATGTAAAACTAGCTATAGAAACAAAGGTAAACATTATAAATCTATTCAACATAAAGAAAAAATTAGTGATCAGAAATTCTTAAATGAGAAGTGACAATTAAAGGTAGAAGAATGAGGTTTAAAACATAGTATGAGTTTTAATAAAACGTTATCGAGTAGCGATTACAATGATCCTATATTTGTAAAACTTTTACAAGCATTGCATGACTTTCATCCACAAATTAAATTTCACACCTTTGGTGTAGTGAAGTATACACAAACTACTGTTGAAAAACTAGAAAAACATGAATTCACATTCAGATTAATGACAAGACAATATAATTCTCCGAAAAATCTAGAAAATTTAAATCATGATTTCAAAAATAAAAAGCGAGAGCAAGAGCTGAATCAGTCTGGTTAGAGTATGAAAAAGTTTAAACAATGAACTATGTATATACATAAGTTTTAACCTTGTGGTGGTTGCCATACAAAACCCCTAATTAAATCTAATCTAATATTAAATATAAACAATGATGATGACTATCGTTTATTGTGGAATCTAATTGCCTGTTTACATCCTGCAATTATCACAGAGAAAGAGTTAGTGATAGTAATAAACAAGAGTATATTATTGAGATAAAATTGCCTGTAACAGCACCTCCTTCTGATTTAAAACATTTAAAGAAAATACAAGAAATAAAAAACTATAAAATTTTATTTAATATAATTAATTTAAACAAAACAAAACTCTTAACCCAGTCTTAATCAATCGTAATGATCCTAAGGGATGTAATATTTTATACTGGAGTGGACATTGTTACCTATGTTCCAATACGTCACTCTTGTTAAGAGTATCATTTCATAAATGTTATACGTGTATAAAACGTGTATCATTTCAAATTGAATATGTATTAAAGAAACATTTAAATATGTGTTCTGTTGACGGTTCACGGCTTTGAAGAAGAGCATTCCATAATGATGAACATCTGAAGTTTGATAAATTTTATTATAAAAACAGAGTACCTTTCATTATGGTATATGATGTTGAATGTATAAAAAAGATAGTAAACATATTCCTATTTCTTGTGCATTATATTTTTAAAAAGATTATCCTGATATTAAAGAAGATAAATATGAATCTCAAAGAGATGACGTGATGAATATGATGTTTCATGGTATGTAACAAAAATGATTTCTATAACAAATTACTTACAGATATATTTAAAATAAACATCACATTTAAAGAAGAGACTGTTACTGAGCTTCTTAACAAGCGTTTTTATTGTAATAGAGAAATAGAAAAAGACTGTGTAGGAGATAACAATCATTGGAATGGTGTGTTTAGAGCTTATGCTCAGAACAAGTACAATTTTCAAGCTCAAAACTCTTTTGTACCCTTATATGCATACAATTCATCTAATTATGACAATCATTTATTCAAAACAAAACTTGCAAAGGATAACAGATTAAAGGTGTTGGCTAAAACTTATGAAAATTTTATTAGTATTGATCCGGGTTAAGCTAAAACAGTAGATACGTTTAGATTCTTTCATCCGCTTAGTTTAGCCGCTATAAGTAAATCGTTGAATTTTAACGAGTGTTGGACATTGAATAAGTTTAGTCTAGAGGGAAGTAATTCCATTTGACTTGTGTGATAGTGTATATAAATTTAATACTACAAAATTACTGCTTAAAGAAGCATTTGATTCTAAAAAACAGACTGGAATTACGGATAATGATTTGAATCAAGCAAAAAATTGTTGGAATGAAACCGATTGTAAAACAATAAAAGATTATATGTTAATTTATCCAAAACAAATGTATTATAATCGGTTGATTTGTTTGAAAAAAGGAGATATATGTCTAGATTTTTATGAAATATATTTTTGTAATACATATTCTATTCCAGGTTTAGCTTGGATATGGGGATTGAAATATAATTATGACAGACTTAAATATTAAAAAGAAGCAAGAGTTAAAATTTATGATACAATACAACAAGGTACAAGACGTGGGTTAACTTCAGCGTTAGGTCATTTTAACGGCAAAAGTGATAATAAACAAATAGAATCTAACTATGATGGTAAAGAGAATTATTTACAGTATTTACATTTTAATTCATTATATGCATCTGCCATGGATTTTTTTGTCGACTTGTTACCTGGTCTCGTTCAGGACAAGCTCAATATCTTTTATAAATTGACGTGTTATCGATACGTAAAGTGGGCAAAACAATTTAGTTAGCATAAACGACTTTAGTTAGCATAAAAATATAAACGACTAACAGAAGCAAGAACTGCAAAAAAAATTAAATTTGAAATATTATTAAACGGTAGAGACTCAAGTTACTCCTGCTACGTAAAAAGTTAAAGCCACCCAAGTTCTTGACGCGTGAAATTAAAACGTTGACCTTTGCATAAATTTTCGAAAAACTTTGCTGGCCCCTAACCATCAAATTCCTAAATAAAAAAAATAAAAAATAGTAAATTTCATTAAAATGTTGCTGAAAATCGTTCTATCATCGTCTTCAAGACCAATTTGTTAACTCACTAGTAATTAATTTTTGGCCTGAGAAGTTTTGTTGATCCCTAAAGATTGCTAAACTTGCACCTAAAAGTCCCTAAGCTAGCAAAATGAGCATCAAATTCAACAAAAACTATAAAGCATTTTTCATTGCATAGTATCGCATGATTCCAAACAAATAGCTCACAAAATTAAATTGAATATAATTTAAGTCTCCATATCTGAATCACCTTGAGCTTAGTCTTTCTTAGCAGTTTCAGCAATCTGAGCAACTGAAAGACGACAGAAACAACTTAATGTCCCCTTATGAATCTCTGTGACCCGTAATCGTAACCTGTCTATGCCGTGTTGAAAGCTCGGTCATGGAAAAAATGTCCAAAAATCTCACACAAAACATATCAGTACCAGTACTGTGTTACAGTTCATAAAATTGGGCAAAGAGAAGACAAACACTATCAACCTGCTCTAGGGAACAGCCTCAGTAAGAAGTAAATTATATGTCAAGATACACATGAAACTACAGATAACTCTAAAAAAAAT
>NW_027453103.1:0-29120 GCF_964194025.1 Convolutriloba macropyga | reverse complement strand
CACCTGCGTATATGTGTACGTTTCTTAGGAGTATGCGAATATTATCATGACACTCTTAAACACTTCCTTTCAGAACTACCACTGGACTACCTACCTAGGCCAAAGATTCTGGTAGACAGGAGTGCTACGAGTAGGAGGTAGTACTCGATCCTCAGATGTACCCCTGTTGCATGATAGTGTAAACTGAGCACCGGCCTCAAGTTCTACAGGTCACGTCGAGGGTATCCCTATAGACCGTACTAGTCCGTAGTCCGTACTAGCTTGGGAATATCGAACCCCCCTGGCCCATGCCGTGTGTTACATTATGTACTGACATTGCACCGTACAGCCGCCGTACACCACTTACCTGCTCGCCTACCACGGTAACTCAGAATTGCGTATACTAACTAACTATGATATTATAACTATGATATTCCTTCAATCCTATAGATCTGTTGTTACAAATGGTGATAAAAGTATACTACCCAGCATCTTAGTGGGATTACACTCCTTAACACTAGGAAAAATTCCGTCATACGGTAAAGTTCTGGGTAATGTACATAAAATGAACTAATACAAATACAAGACTGTACAAAAACCTTGAAACTCCGTACCGCGGTTTCCGCTATATCGCCGCTGCTTCCGCAGCATACTGCATCGAGCCCCCACCCCCCTTGGGGTGGGGGCTCTCATCATATTGAACCCTTGACACAATTTTCAGATCATTCTAATCACTGGCCATTCTACTCTGAGCCCATTTAGCTTTGCTGCATACAACCATGCTTTGAGATCCGTGCATAATTCACACCGCTGCCGCCACCGGCCGCCATCGCGAAAGCTGCCGTGACTACAGTAAGCCTTTATCCACCCCCACTCTCTGAATACACATGCTCTAGGCAATACCTCTCTGAAAACTAGACTCAATTCCGATTACAACAACCTATCTTTCACCCCTCTGCTCTATATCGACTTTTCCAAGAAAACAACTTTGTGTTTCCCGAGAGTCTTTCAGCCGTGACAGATCGCGACTCACTCTCACACCAATTTTGTTTTGACATCCATCAAGTATCTCACTGAAATTCAATTCAAATACAGCCAGATCTTTGCTCAGATCCTATCGTTCCGATTCCATTCAGAACAAAGTGGCTATCCCATTATCTCTAGTGATCACTGCTATTCAAAAAGCAAAACTCTGTCTTTCGTCAGGTACACATTAAGTGCCGACATGTTCCGTAATCGGCTAACTGCCGTCGTCTACATATGCATTCCCCTTTTAGTTTTAACTAACCCACTGTCCCTCCACCATGCTTTTTCACCCACAGAATCTAACCAACAAACTAGATCTAAAAGTGTGCCTGGTCAGCTGTTCTTCTCTGTAACAGGTCTCTCAGTAAAGTCTTCTCAGGTAGGTGCCCCCTCCCCCCCATTTGCCTGTCAACATTTCCACTGTCTGATCCCAACCCAAACTTACACAAAAAAGCTCAATGAGTCTTGCAACTCTACCCATAAAGGCTGGACGCCGACAACTCAACATTCTCTCAACAGTCACGAGTTCTCTTCTAGGAGTTATACCTCCCCTAAACAGACCCTGTGCTGTCCAATCTGGAACAGGATCTGCTACTATTCCACTCTCATGGCTCTCCAAGAGCAGCTCCCTCCGGCTGTCTATGGACAACTCATCGAAACCACCGCCTACAGTCATGGAGAATGTTTCAACGCATTCATGGACATCAGAAACTTGTGCTTCACAGGACCCAGAACAACCAAGGAAATTGTTCACGGCTCCCCAATCCCTGGCTTCCCGCCCTCTACCTTCGTCTGTACTCATCTGCATGGTCGATCTACTCTGACAACCAACTCAGTCTTCCTCCGTCCTGCGAAGAACCTGGCTTCCGACCTGCGTGGAACCACCTCCCCTTTTCCATCCAGAGGAAGAGGGCGACGGGGCGGATTTCAGCCAAGGGGACGTGGCAGAGGGAGATCCCCTCCTCTCCCCCTACCTGATCAAATTCCACTGACTGCTTCTGCTGCTCATCTCTGTACGAACATCAACAACGCTGTAGGACCAATCTCACAAACTTCAAGGAAGATTAAGCCAGATCAGATCATCATGAAAGCATTCAACAATGGCCTTCCAGATGAGGACTCTCTACACACCTCTGGTCCAACCACGTTCTTCCTACATCTGAACGCCCATGTCAACGCTGAAATTATCAGCATGCTTTGCAACAGGCAAAGCTTGACATTCTCTCTCCACCCCAACCACAGGCCTCTACGACATTCCAATTGGGTTTTTGAGGACCCAAACTCTGGAGAGTACGGCCCTGTAGTAGCAGAAAACCACACTGTCTATCTGACCTTTGGTATAGCTCAGGCGCTATCCCAGGCCCAGATGGAAGCCAACCCAGCTCACGTCACCCAAGACGCCCCCGTCCTATGGCAGTGTGCGGACGATGGACAGGCCTGTGACATCCTTCAGAACATGACTACAGTGTTGCAAATGGCAGCAGCCACAGACATCAGTCAGCTACAATACCCCTTTGCCAGCTCCTGCAACCTCTGCAAAAGGGTCAACACAGCATGGAACTTCGCCTTCACAAAACTGGTTGGTAACACTGACCCAGCCATCTCCAGAATGAATTCCTTTGCTATCTCAGCCCAGACTCTGTCCCTGACTGCCCATAACACTCTCCTGGAGTGCAGCCCAGTCAGAATTCCAGTTGTCACAGAGGAGCAAAACATGACGATGGCTGTACTTTCCATCTATATCTCAGATGAGAATCCGACACTCCCCCCTAACCCAGACGGGACCGTGCAGTCAGACTCTGAGTTAACTGCCGCAGAAGAAGTCAACTTCAGGAAGCACGCACTTCAACTCCGCTGCCAGACTCCTATGCATCCTGAAGACCTTGTCCATCTTTGGCAAGAGGAACTTCTCAGCAGGATCACAGCTGCCCTGAATGAACTTGCCAATCTTCCCATCCCTGACCCCCCTACCCCCCAGTACTCCATGGAAAATTCCCTGGTTGGCCTAACCAACATCGCCCTCCATGAAGTCAGAACTTCTGCCAGCGTCCAGGTCAGAAAGCCATACAGGATTACAGCACGCAGCCAGGAGAGCGGCAAAGTCACAGCCGTGCTGGTCTCCCCACTGGAACCCAGAGTCGTACAGTTTGCCATCAGTACAAAGGGTTCGCTCAGATTCCAAGTCACTCCCCCCTCTTCATCTGACAACCCTCAGCCAGTCTCCCTCTTCATCAGTGCCTTGGGACTGAAAATTTTTGGCTCATCCAATCCCATCACAGTTCCATTGAATGCTACGCCTGCCATCAGGGCAGCAGCAGTGGCAGACATTGGTATGATCATTGATGAACACTACACATTCCAACCCCCACCCTCTCCTATCCCACCTACACCCACAGCCACCCATCCCCGCCCTCCGACATACGTCTCTCTCCTCAGACCAAATCCCACACAACAGCCACCCCAGGTAGCTGCCCCTACAAACAATCCAATCTTCGAGGGTGGTCAGAACCCCACACCCACAAGAGGCGATGTTTCCATGCCAGACACAAACCCGGTAAGAAACCGTGTCTACTACACCCCCAATAAGTTCAATCTGGTTTCACACAGCAAATTCACTTCTATAACCTTCTACTCCTGCAGAATGCCAACAGGCTGCAGGATCTGGAGCGGATGGTACTGCAACTATCCCAGGCTCAGCAGCAGCATGAACGCAGCCAAGCCCAAGCGGTTGAGACCACACGTCTGCTCCAGCAGCAGCTTGCGGCAAAATCCCAGCAACTGGAACATCTTGAGAATCTCACTGCACAACTTCAAGAGAACAGCACAGATCCAGAAGCAATCAAGAAGCTCCTTGCTGCGGCAGCGAACCCAGCGGATCCTACCCACTCCAACGTTGACTCTGGCAACAGCTCCAAGAGGCACAGAGTTGATCTTCAACGGGAAGAGGAGAACCTTCACAAGAACGCAGACAATGCCAACCAGGATGGCAACGATAATGAGACCGATGAGGACTGGGAAGACCAAGAAACCTAAAACTACCCCCTCCTATGAGTCAGTACCTCTAGTACGGACTTCCAACCTTCCCCAATTCCCGAACCACATATCAGTCACCCAACTTTCTCTCAAAACACCTATACAGTTCTGCTACTGCTTTCCAATCAAAACACTGAATAGATCAACAGCCTTCAATCTGACACAATCCACAACACTGAAATCCCTGGTATGCCTCGCTCCTCTAGTCTTCTGGGACAAACCCCCAAAGGGTCAGCCACATGAAAAACTCATACCTGAGTCCACACACCTTAGACGCTGTCCCACATTCAAAAACAACCAACAGTCCTTAGCTGACTTCCAAACACTAGTAAATATAACAGAAAAAACCACACCTTGTCCTGAAACCCCCTACTATGACATAAATCTGATGCTGCTCTGCAATGATGTAATCTTTGGACCCCTGGAAGTGACAAGATCCAAGTGCAGACACCAAAGTTTGGCTCTCAACATCCGGACCCACTACACTTTGACTCACCCATCAAGTCTTTCTGTAAATACGTCTGAAAACCATCTTGCCTCCCTCTCTCACATCAAAATGAATATACAAAAGTCGGCGACACAACAAGAATGGACATGGGGAGAAAGGTCTCGAACCATTCTTCAGTCCATGGTATCCCTCCCGTTTCCAACACCATCTCAACACAAACACATGCCTGTCAAGCTAAATCCTTACCTTCTTACCTCTTCCATAAAAAACATGGCAAAAATAATCACTTTCAATCTATGGATCCTACTCAAGCCAATAAGCCTAAATCAATTAAGTAGTCTAGTAGTTCCTACCCTACATATAACTCGACAGGTACCCAGCGGGCTCAACGCCTCCCTCTTAATTAAAAAGGCCAGTAATTTCTTTACTGAAATCATACACCTCAGTTTGCTTTGGCTCCTCACCCGACTCATCCAAACATTAATCCTCCACAACAAATGTAAACCCAGGCGGTATACTAACCCCTCCCCATCATACCCCATCAAAACATGGTTAAACACTCTACCAGACAGATTTGGTTCTACTGTTCTACAACCCCCCACGGCCCCTTGGCTCAACCGAAGAAAGTTAGCCCCCCAGTGGCGTCCTAAACCCACCAACCCGCATGGTTCACACAGCCCCTTTTTTATAGTCAACAAAAGGCAATGGATTAAATATGTTAGAGCTTCCAACAAAAACCATTTGATTTCAATAATCCACTTGATTTCTCCAGTCTATCCAGTGCTAGACTTGTTCAATGCTGTGTCATTAAATGGCTCAAGACGCCTTTTCCAAGGCTCGACCATTATGTTTATACTTCTCACAGTTCATCAGATAGGTGCAAGCCTCTCAGAACAATGGGACTCCTTTACGCCCTTGGTATCTAACATAGTAAACCTCAGATCCATCATACTGATACTACTTTTACGATCTGGAGACATACATCCTAACCCTGGCCCCCCCCTATACAATCTATCTGAGAACCTCAGAATAGCCTATAATACCTTATCCCAAGACGAACTATCAAACTGGATAGGTAACCAAAATCCCCGCGACATTTCCTTTTCCATAAATGGCACTCCTTTTAACCGCAATGATATGCTGTCAGGATTCCATAAAAGGTATATGGATAAGTCTGATCAATCAACACTTCTGCAAAGTTTCGTTAAATATATACAACACAACTGCCCCCATATCCCAGCACAATCAGTCAGAATAGTGAACACGGGAGAAGAAAATGACATGGAAAGAAAACAAATTCCGCACAATTGGACACATCACATGTCAATGAGAGGGCGATCTGGAGACAGAGGTCGCCTGATGTCTGACCCGTTAAATGGCTTAGCCCTGGTCATCCCCAAATGTCAACACGCTCATTTCACGACATATATCATACACCAACAAGGAGTATATTTTTACGACTCTCTACATACTCGACCTGACAGCACGCTCATAAACAAATATTACAGGTCCCTAACACAATTCTATGACACTCATCCCACTCTAAAATCCCCGTTAGTCATGAGGACTCTTCATAACATGACAAACTCCCCTCCTATTATTATGCCATGTACCAAACAAATAGAATCCCCCAAATGGTCTTGTGGCTACTGCAGCGCTAACGTCTGCATACAAGCTGTCATACAACAACAATTGCCAACAATTAACCAACCTCTAAACACAATTTACACCCTACAGAAAGCTTGGCTGGACTTCAGAATCACAGGCGTAGAACCTAATTGGCCTGTAATTATTCAGCAGCTAAGCCTCGCTCCCCTACATAGCAACAATACACCTGACACAACTATGAACACCCATACTGAATGCAACTCGCCACCCAACACTAACCCAGCCTGGATAGCTGCGCCAGAACCAACAACCCTCCCCTCGCAAGTAAAATCCACCAGGCCATCTTTTCCAACAAATCAAGAACCAAAAATAATACCGCCCCTCTGCCGAGAGACCACACTAACTGACACATCCATAACCAAAAACCCCAGAAGCCCTAACACAACAAAAGCAAATAGGGGTCTAAAGAATAGACAGAAACCCATATCTCACTGGTTTATGGTAAACTCGGAAGACACAACTGACGCTCCCACTCCTCACCCACCGCTCTCCAGTAACCCTTCTCGGGAAACACTGCACAAAAACACAGAGACAGTAAGTCAATACCCCCACAGCAAAAATATGCAACCACCCAGTCCCTACCCCACTGATCCCTTGGAACCCAGCGGCCACCCAAGCCCCCTAAAAACAGTCGCAGCAGATGAATCCTGCCCCGTCTCTAAACCTTATTACTCCCCGACACAAACACCAAACTGCAACATCTTCTATCCTGCTGATCTTACACAACCTTCACCATCTCTTCCTATAAAAGAGAAAGAAACCACTGAAAATACAAGCGAGACACACAATACCAAGCAATACTCACATTATACACAACCTCTTACACAAGCAGAGAAGACAGCTTTAACTTCTGCCAAACGTAATGCTACAAGAAGAAAAAACAAAAACAAGAAAAATAACCAAAATCCCATCACTAGTTACCTCAGTCATGGCGCCCCTCAATCTAGAGCCATTAAAAAACCCAGCAAAAAATTACGCTTGCCTAAAGTTACTCCAGCAAACCTATTCACGAAAGGTTGCTACTCCACCATTGTACCCCAAATAGAGAAAAGTCCAACCAGAATGTTACCCAGACAATACTACACCCAGCCTACACCTACCGAAGATAATGAATTCAACACAACTACAACCACACATCCGGTGAATACACCCCCTGACTCTCCTCCCCCCAATAATAATACACCCCACATGTCACCCCCCACACAGGAAGAACCTATAGAACAAATCTTGTCGACTCACCATACCCAACAAGCCTATACCCCCAAAGCCGCCCCTTCCCCTCAGGAGAAAAAGGCCGACCCTTTTCACATGCCAGACTACAACGCTCTCAATGAAACAAAGCTGTCCATATGCACGCTGAACCTCTGCAAAGGAGGAGAAAATAGCCCATCCAGAACCGATCTTCAGAAATTAATAGAAGATCATAACCCAGATATTCTCATACTCACTGAAACCCCTTACGAAAACAAAGCCAGAACATTAAAGAAATTCCTTAGAAGACATGGATTCGAATTAATATATACACCGCCCCCAGCCCCACCAAGGAACCAAGACTATCTGCCTAAAGAAGCTCGTCTGCCCCAAGCTATCTTAAAATCCTCTTCAGGAGGAGCGCTCTGTGCATATAAAAAAGACGCCCCATGGGCACACTTCGTCTCTCCGGTCAAACTTAAAGACCCTACACTAGACCAATACATAGCAGCAATATTAATACACAGTCCAGAAACCACGAACAGACTAATTGCCTCCATCTATATCCCCCACAGAAACCCAGAAATGAAAAAACAAATCTGGGATAAGTTAACAACACTTGGGGACGATCCTATGACACCACTAGTCTGCATAGGCGGAGACTTCCAGGAAAATATACATCTTAAATCATCAACAGCATACAAACACTCACTTTATCCTATGAAATATGACAACACACCCACATTCTGCCCGCCACATGCCCCTCTTACTGCAACTATTATTGATGGATTTCTTACAAAAAAAGAGGATGACCCATGGGCGCACCCATCAAATTACAACATCTCATGCCAGCATACCGCTTACACCGACCATCATGCCCTGTTACTGCAGATACATAACGCAAAACTCCCCCATGTCTCCCCTGTTCAACCAACACTGCCATCCAAACCCCCCCAACTAAAACTTCCGCTATCAAAAACACACATTAGCAGATGGCACACAGAAGTGCGGCAGCAATTCTCCCAACAACTTCATGAAATTATCAACACAGCCAAATCAATGCTAAATACCCATCCAGCCCACAGCGACCCAATGTGGAAATCCCAAATATACGTAGAGATAACTCAAACACTAACCGAAACTTTAACTGACATCCTTGCCACCTCAGCGAATACAGCTAATCAGATAATGCCTCTAATCTCTAGCCCTCCCCCACCCATTAAAAACAAACAAAGACCACACTGGCCCAGTCAAAAGAAAACACAAATTTCAGATGCCGCACATAGGTCAAAACTACTCAGACAATTTAATAATGCAAGAGCTCGCCCAAACGGCCAGCCATACTCCTTAACAAACTTAACAGACGATCTAGCACAACTCCCGATTATAGAGGAATACTCCAAAGATCTGGACCTTGAGCTCCCAACAGAAGGATCTACCCCAACCCAAGAATCCATCTGCAATCTTTACAAAGCTCACAAAACATACGCCAAACGACTTAAGAGAGCAGCTAACAAGGAAGCCACAAGCCACTACTCCGAATTCCTGGAGAAATTATATAAACACAAACCCAAAAAAGCCCTTGACACAATTCTAAAAGCTTACAAAGACGGCAACAACAAACACATGCTAACCATAGTAAAAGATTTCGAAACAGGGACCCTACACACTGCTCCGGAGGAGTGCGTAGAGGCAATAACAAGGGAACAGAAACATAACCTCAGCGCCACAGTCCCAAACGATCCAATCCTACCCTACCCATGGTCAGAACCAAACTCCCCTGACCCCTTTGAACTCTGCCCAGATTCCCCATTACCAACAGAAATCCTCCACACCCTTACTAGAGCAGACTATGATCTAAGCATCTCAAATTGCTCCTCCAACAAGGCCACAGGGCCGGACGCCATTCCCTCTGAAATCATTAAAAACATGCCTCCTGAATTCCATGAAGCTCTATACAATATCTTCCTCCTACTTACACGAACCAAGAAAACTCCAGTATCATGGCTACAAAGCCGCACTGCCCTGTTATACAAAAAAGGCGACCCCTCCCTACTGGACAACTATAGACCCATTGCACTAACTAATCACTTGTACAAGATATGGTCATCTACCATCACCCGTATACTCACTGACTTTGTCGAAACTCATAACATCTTGCAAGACGCACAAGAGGGCTTTCGTCAGGGCAAAGGCACCTCTAGGGCAGTTGCACATCTACAACTGCTCATAGAAGATGCCCACAAATCCAACCAGCCGCTCTATATAACATATATTGACTTCAAAGGAGCATACCCATCAGTAGACCACTACCAGCTCCAGCAAGTAATGAGAGATCTAGGTATCCCCCAGGATTTATGTGAACTCATACGTGGCCTACATCAGGGAGCTAACACAAGTTTCCTCTCCCCTCATGGAGAAACAGCCCCAATCCCCATTAACAGAGGCACCCCGCAAGGAGATCCTCTCTCTCCGATCTTATTCGACCTAATGCTAGAACCTCTCAACAGATGGCTCCAAAAAGGAACTAACTCATACATTCCTAAAGCTACTGGCCTCCCTCAAGAAGGAATCCTATACGCTGATGATGTAACTCTCACTACACATTCCTCTGCAGCTATGCAAAAGCAACTTGACAAAATAGAGCTATTTGGACACTGGTCACACATCAAAGTCAGCCCCTCGAAGTCAAGAACCACTGCATGGATACCTGATATCCAACATTTAAAACAAGCGGACAGAGACATGAACCTCAAAGACGCACTTGCCCACCTCAAAATTAACAATACCAGAATCCCAGCCATTACTCAGGACGAAGCACTCCCAGGTGGCTATTTAGGCTGCCAACTCACCCCCTCTCTAACTCAGTCACCCCAGAAATTGTGGCTTAGCGAAATACTCCGTGAAGCCAAAGGAGCCATCAACATGGCTCCAGTTTCTATCCAGACTAAAGTATCAATGCTGCATTACCTGACATATTCAAAAATACGCCACACCATGGGCCAAATGCTATATGATTACGAATTCATACAGAGAATGGACTCAATCTTGGCAGACACCACCAAAAAAGCCTGGAAACTTCCCAAATACCTACCAACAGCAGCAGCCCAAGGAGCTACTAATGATCTAGGTCTAGACAGCCCCTCCCTGGCACTAGATTATGGGGCGAATGCTGCCACTTTACTCCCCGAAATCCTCAGTGACACAGGAAGACTAGGAGCTCTAGCTCGAGCCTCCCTATCCAACTATGCAACCCAACGACAACACTGGCCCAAAGAAATAGCTCTAGACAAAGGTATAGGTTTCCTGTGCAAAGCTCAATACTTACTCCAAGAAGCAGGAATTCTTATTAATGGTTTCCCCAAAGCCTGGCAGGGCAACCCCCTCTGCACAAGTCTAATTGAACATATAAAAGCGGCAGTACAACAAATACCTATAGATACAAGTCCTAACTTCACACCCCCATATCCGGACCTCAGAAAAATCTGCCGACACCTAAAACCCCTATGGGCTAACGGCATCACATCAACACACCAAGTTCTAACCCCGGGCCCCACCCCGACTTCCCCCCCTGTCGTCCTCTCCTTCCGGGAATTCCAATATCTGTACCCTGACATAATCCAAAAACCAGGGACAGCAGCAGCACTCCGATACTTAACCGATCTGCTTATGTCCAACTCGCCTGAAGAATTCAGCGATCACCGCAGCAGAAAACCAACAGCACTGCAACCGCAGAGACTTGTAGCTCAAAGGTGGCTGGAGGGACCGGCCCCCATCCCAATACCCACCCAACCCCCAAAGGCTATTACGCCCCCAAAACAAACTAACAACAACACACAAGCAAAGCCCAGATACAGCCAACAAGATAACTCCACCACCTCCAGAACAAAAACCACCAAAAGAAAGAAACTAAACGCCCACACAATCTGCGACCAGCCCATTCGACCACACATAGACCCCCCCACAACCTCGTCTTCAATACATAAAATCACAGCAGAACGCAAAATCCCAGCAGAAGAACTGGGACTAGAGACAGATCCGAACATATTAATACAACAATATCAAACGCACTGGAACTCTGAAATTCTCCCTTACAAAGACATGCTTATCAAGCAGGAAAGAGGTATGATAGCGGAATGGGTAAAGCCCCTACACCCCGGTCACTTACAACCAGAAGTGCCGATATGCCTCACCTGCAAGCAACATGTTCCATACCAAACACAACGCCTCCCAATCATACATTGTTCGTCCTGCAACAATGTAGTGCACACTGCGTGCCACACACAACCTGGCCTTAACGAACAAGAGAATACATCCACGCCTTGGCAGTGCAAGCCCTGCCAGAGACATAATCAGTACTCCTGCCCCGCCCCAAATCAGCCGGTTCAGGTCCAATGGGCCCCTTCATGGATGGGGGCACGACACATACTAGGACCCCCTCAGCAAATACAAGGTGCACAGGAGGCTATGACAAAGTATAGACTCCAAAGAGCTTCCCACAAGCCCGTCCCAAAACATCCCCACATGCAAAAACAAACACTCCAGAGCGACCCCAAGATAATAAACCTCCCGGCCAAAGCTCTCCCCCAAACTGAACGCCCACAACGCTTACACCTCTCATCCAACATTTCCATCTCCACTGAAGCAATAGACCCAGACAGAGATGCCCTTCCAATCCCAGGCACTCCAAAGTATAGAGCTTTTCTAGTGAAACAAACGGCAGAAGAGGAGCCTATGGTGCGAATATGTGACCCACATGGCAGATCTGTCAGCCCCAAAGATCTCACTAGGCGAAGATACAATTTCCTTGCTACCCAACACAAAATACACTGCCCAGAAGGTGACCTAAACCAGGACATAGCAGCATTGTTACGTAGATATCATCCAAAAGCAAACACACAAAACCCCCAAGGCAGGGCCCTGGACCTCAATAATCACTGGGCACTCCCCATTCAACTAATGACACACTTTAGAACATGGACAAAGGGCCCGGTCACAGAGCTATTTGCTAGCCCACTGAACTGTCACCCAGACCCCAACGGGACATATTACTCTGCATTCCCAGAAGATAAAATCTTCGGGGCAAGACACGATGGCTTCTCAACCAGTTGGAGAGGACATTGCATAGGTAACCCGGAGTACGAGCATGACGATATGCTCGATGCTGTGGAACAGGCCATAGCGTCGGCAGAAGCTTCACCCCAACCATTCACCTGCATACTAACGTTACCCAGATGGAAGGACACCCCCTATAGGAAACAATCCATACTACAACACAGACGACTCAAAATCGTCACAGGTATTCCGTCGCACAAATTCAAATTCATACCAGCCAACAAAGAAATGTCCCAACCCCAGCCCTTGGACTCAGGTGCAGCAAAATGGGCAATAGACATTATCCTTGTCAGTAATGAGAAAGGTTATCAATCCATCAACTGGCCTGAAGTCCAGCTAGAACTCCCAAAAATACTACGGGCCTTAGCCAATTCACCTGACCTCCATGTAAACTTCTTCCCTCACCCTGCCTCGCTTCCTTGCCTAACCCGAGCCCCACACCAACCGGCACACTGCAAAAACAAAAATAAGCGGTCAAACATTCGCCCCAGAGCAATGAGTACACCCACGCCAGCTCCATTAGACCCCCCAGTAGTAATAGAATCCCACACATGGCCACAACAGCCCGACCTCAGTAAATTACCCCATTTCTCCATCCACAAATCTACTCCTCTCACGGTCATTGAGCTATGCGGAGGCATAGGAACCGGCCTTGAAGCCCTACTGCGTGCAGGACATACAATAGGCTCCTATACCTGGGCAGACATAAACCCGGATGGACACACGGTGATGCAGGATACGATCACAAAGCTCCAACAAGAATATGGGGACAGATTCCCAGCCTCGGCCTCTGAAGGTTGGGACTCTCGGCTCCCCTTTGACATTAACATGATTACCCACACTATGCTACAGGAAGCCTTTCCCCAAGGGGCCCATGTTGTCATCGCCGGACCCCCGTGTCAACCATACTCGGTAGCGGGCAAAGGAAAAGGGCTCAAGGATGGCAGAAGCTCGGCTTTGTTGTCAGTTGCAAGAATAATAACCCACCTCTCAAAACACAATTCCCAAGGAGTAGGATATATAGTAGAAAATGTACCAGGGGTTAGAAACTACCCTGAAGTCCTGGCCACCCTGGGCAAACCTCTAAAAGCTGATGCCCCCCCTTGTGGCTCAGTTGCAAAAAGAGAGACACTTTTCTGGACAAACATGGCTGAGACAGAAACACTCCAAGATAAATTCAACCTTCTCCTTCAAAATTCCCCACCCTCCCTGTACAAATTTCTACAGAAACATGGGTTCCACGACTGGACAATACCCTCCCTAGTAGGGCACAACAGAGCACCCCCAAATGACAAATACAACAGAATAGGCGCCCCATTAGCAATTCTCCCCAAGTTTGTTTGCTACCCTAATCAACGAGCTTATAGACTCAAAGGCGGATATGGCAGACTGAGACATAAAGGAATACTAACTGTCCCCACAGTACACATGAAAGAACTGGCGATGGGATTTCACAGAAATAGAACACAGGCAGGAGGACTGTCAGACCAACACAGACATTACTTACTTGGGCAATGCATCGACGTCAACCTCTTAACTTGGTTACTAGAAGAATGCAGCTCAAAAGAAGGAACCAGGGAGCCCAACCCCAGGCCGCACTCATCCACACCCCCCTCGCACCCCCTGGCTGGACCAAAATGGGCCGCCCCAAGTCCTGCCAGTACTGACTCAATAGACGCTCATCTAGACACAACACTGCCCACCTGGACCCCGGCACATGACTCGGGCTCATTCGTGTATACGGATGGCTCCAAAAAGGATGACGCACCATTCTTAGGAGCGGCAGTTTACCACGCCCCCAGTAACACTACCACATATATCAATGCCACAGGAATGGCAGAATGCAACACGGTAGTACGAGCGGAGCTAGTAGCCATTTACGAGGCAATGGAACGATACAACGATCAACACATACACATCCTCACAGATAGTCTCACGGCAATACAGAAAATCCTGCTGCTCCACTCTCAGCCAATGCGTTCCACTAGGGACCATCATGCAAGAATTTTAAACCTAATAGCAAACCAGCTGCAACACAGATCTCAAACGAATCTGACAACAGCCATTAGCAAGGTGGCTGCGCACATGAACATAAAAGGCAACGAAATAGCGGACAAGGCAGCAAAAGCAGTAGTGGATGCCCTGCGAAAACAAGAACAGCAGGATACCCCCTGCCCCCCCTGGGTGGAAGACACCACTGCACCAGGAACCCCGCACAGAAGGCTACATTATCTCACAGACGATCCCCCAGTGAGGGAGGAGGGAAAAGAACCGCACCGTAAGGTGCTGGTCACCAAAAAAGAAATCACCAAACGCATTAAGCCACACCTTAGGTACATGACGGCCCCACCGTCCCAGTACAAGGATCTGCTCCAGGCAGCCAGAACACACGAGGAGGAACCTATAGACCTCGACAACACTGCGAAATACATAGCTGCCTTAATACGTAAAGGTGCTAGACATCAAGCGAAAAGACTCCTCGCTTTCATATGGGGAGTTATGTACACACAAAAACAGGCCTACAGGTTTGGACACAGCCCTGACCAGCTGTGCCCAGTGTGCAAAACAGACACAGACTCCTGCACGCATGTAGGCTCCGGCTGCCAAGACCCTGAGGTCCGAGGTCTACACATAGATAGGCACAATGCGGCAGTCAGAGTGATTCGACAGCACATTAGCCGCAGCCCGGTAGGGGCTTCATGCATAACAGGAAACCTCACACTTGTTAGTGAGGACACCGGCACCAAGTCCCTGCCAGAGGACATTCTCACAGAGGAGGAATGGGAAACCTTCCAGGAAACATTTCTCGCCTCCTTCACAACAGAGTATGAACAGCAAGCTGTGAGCTTAACGGCCCCTAGAGACCATATCCAAGAAGATCTCACGCAGGAAATCACTGCTTATGAAGCGGCCCTAGGGTCCTGGCTGGCAGACACAAATCACCTTACCAAACGGCAGGACAGACCCTCCCTATCCGACAATATACCGGAATGGGTCCTGCCACGACAAGCTAGAAACCAACTACTCAACCAAAGGGCAGGTATCAAACCTGACCTTGTCTTTGTCAGAGGAGCCCCCTCCCCCAGGCCTGGAAGAGTCACAGAGGCCAATAAAAGAGATTGGCAAGTAGTTATCATAGAGGTCGGCTTCTGTGCAGACCTTAGACTAGCCAGCAAACGAAAGGACAAAACAGAAAAATACCAACCCCTCCTCCGGGAACTCAGGAAAACCTGGAAACAAGTGAAGCTCGTGGTAATCCCCATAGGCAATGCGGGAGCCCTGCTTCAGTCCAGTAAAAAGGAACTAGCAACTCTCATTAGTACACAGCCGGCTAAACAACTGGAAACCCAAAGGGCTGAGCGCCTTGCAAGATCCCTGACCACTGTGGCGGCTAGACGCCTACATGGAATCACCCAACGATATTACCAGCGCAGGAGGGAGGCAGCAGCGGACCAGCGAGGAGAGAAGACGCCGCACCAGAGGAGCCGCCTAGCAGGCCAGAAGAGAGCCCGTGACACACAGCCTGTTGCAGAGCCCGCCACACGGAAACGTAGTAAACCACCGGCTGCTGACCGAATAGCCACCAAACGCAGATACACTAGACGACTGCCATGGACAGGCAGAAGAGGCAGATATAGAACCTCTAGACCCTCAACCCAGCCCCCCAAAGTGCAGAGATCACTGTCTAACAGCAGGCCCCCCCAGGACTACCACAATATCTAGGCCTGCCGAAATACACTAAGCACATCAGGGTCTCATCCCAGAATTTGCCCCAAGAGGTTGGGCTGGCTAGGGTTAGCTAGGGCCTCTGACAAGCAGCTATTTAGTGGACTATACAGGTGAAAACCTTGATGTCCCTTGTACGAATCTGGCGGCGCCAGGCTTTAATCTCTCTCTCTCTATACTACCCAGCGGGAGGCGGCTGCATGCTACAGTAGGCCAGCTGCAGCTACTTGGCCGTCAGGCTGACCTTTCGCGGATGTAATAAATAAACCTGTCCCATGCTATCTGGTAAATTGCCTCATGTTGATATATGGTCGATTCCTTGGCTGTGCTCCTAATCAACCTTTCAGATGCTATCTACTATAGCTACAGTACTATCTATTCTAGCCGTACCCCATAGCTCATAGATGCACCCGTACTCACCCCCATACACTATGTATGTATATGTTTATCACCACTTACTACGTTCCCCTGTCATGCAAAGGCCCTGTAAATACCAGGAGGTACCCTCATATATGGGTTCAACTCTGTCCGTACCGACCGAAGGTAGCGCCTCTTTTTAGAGGTAGGGTACCCCACCTACTCAAATTTTTGATATGCAATCTCGATCTCTATAAATTTTTACTCGAGACGTACGATCGAATACATGTACGCCATCAATATTGAACGGTACGACAGCGTACTGCGAAAATACTCCAGAGTAGTGTACACTACGTGTACAAGAGCTCGTGCAGTCATGCCATATTGCCTATTTGTGTGCATGCGCTCGTTCCATGTAACACACATACCTACTCTAACTACCAGTCATTGCTTTCAACTCATGGGCTAAATTTCAGAGATCACTCCGATCGTCCTCCGGTCGGAGGTAGCGTACATTTCCGTACCTGTCATACCTGCTGTAACTACCCTCACCCATTTCCGTACTCCGTAGGTACCCTCTAGTCGCCATACCACAACCGGCCCCTTGACACCCCTCGACCCCGAGGTACGACTAGGGAGTGCCAGCAGGTTCCATACCCGCCGGCAACTTCGGCCGTGACAACTACGGCCGTACCTATCGCCGACTAGCAGCTGATTTCCTCGATCACTCCACCACTAGCATTGATTTTGAACTTCTCCGACCTTCATCAGTCTCACGGGGTGTACTGTCGAGGGCAACCGTTCGACATGGCTGCTGAGTTAAGGCAGTACGCCACGCAGCTGCTCGCCCATGGGACGGTTGACGATTGGCGGCGAGCCAAGTATGACAGCGCAGAGCTCGCTACCGCGGTGTTTCACGTGGTAGATGTTGACTCATCAGGGACCATCGATGAGCAGGAGCTCTTCAGCGCGCTGAAGCACGGCACAGTAAGCTCCGCAGCCTACACACCGCGCCGCACGACTTCCTGCCAGACCCAGCGACACGCTAGTTTCGTACATGCTTACGAGTACTGGTCATACTCGTACATGATCTGTGTGTACTTCGTGTACTACTGCTTTCAGCCTTCTCATACCGCCAACCCCTCAACCCCTCCCTTCCCCCCCTTCCTTCCTTCCTTCCTCCCTCCCTCCCTTACTGCCTGCTATGTGTGTTTGTGTGTGTGTTTCCGTCTATGAGTCTGCCGGCTATCTGTGTGCCTGCCTGGCTGACAGACTCACTCGCCGGGACGTTGAGGTGTCAGGCCTGCAGCTAGCAATTGCATCTGCTTCTGCTTCCCACTCCCTCAGTCCGTGGCTTCTCGTGGGCCGCTATATGGCTTCAGACCGCTTTCACACCGCCACAGGTGCTGACATCAGTGAGCATATTGTCACACATGTGTATCCAGGTGTCCGTGCCCGACAGTGTCATATCGGAACTGTTTGAAGTGATGGATGTCAACGGAGACGGCGTCATCTCGGAGGAAGAGTGGAGTGACAACTTTGAGGCGTACATCAACACAATCCTGAAAGCTACGAGCGAGCAGGAGGAAGGCCACCTGCAGGACAAGCACTTGGCTTTGGGTAGGAGCCGTGATTGTGCTGCCCCGTCGTCGGCGCAGATCCCAGCGCCGTCAAGACTGCGATCAGGCGCACCTCTTGTTCCCACCCAGCGAGGGCAACAGCGCGTGGGTCCAAAGGGCAGCTTCACGACCACGACCACGACCCCCAGTGCCTCAACATTGGATCCTGTGACTCTCCCGCCGCTGGAGAGCTATTCCAACAGCGGAAAGCCAGCCACAGAGGTCACCACAGGAACGCCGCTTGCTGTCCCGAGCTCCGGCATGACCCCTGCTCGTAACTTCAAGCCCTCTCCGCCGTCCGGCAACGGAGCTTGTTTGGCACCCGCGAATGCTCGTTTGACACAGTCAGACAGAGGCGTTCGTGCGTCACCGACCGCAGGCCGGCACCAGCGAGGCTCACTGAGGCGGTCAGTCACGCGCGACGACATCACTGGTGCCAACAGCTCGTCTTCGCTGAGTCCTGGAGGTTCCTTCAGCGGGCCTCGTGGTGCAACACACGTCGGGATGAATGTCCAGGGTCGGTCGCCAATGCCACCGAAATCTCGCGGTCCCCCCGCTCGTCGTCGGGCAACGTGTAGTGGCCTCTCTGCCATCTACGGGCTTTCTGCTGCTCCACATGTCGGAAGCGATGGGCTGATGGGCCATCGCCGAGCGACACACAGTGGTGTGCCAGCTGGCCGGGAGGGGCTCTCTCTGACCCCGAACCGTGGCAGTGCCGGTAGCAGTCATCGTGAGGCCACGTGTGGCCGCTCGTCTCTCACTGGCAGCAGGCGGCACACTGTCACGCCCTGCAGACAATCCGACAGGAGCGTAGTTGCGCCCCCGCGTAGGAGGCACTCCGTCCTGGTCATTGGCCACCAGGGCCTCAACTCAAGATCACATCATGCAGCTTTTACCGGGGAGGTCATCAGTCCCGACACTGTGAAGGTGAGAATGGCCTTGCAGTCATCGCTGCGCATCGGTGAAATTGCCCCTCAGCTACACCCTGCACTCTCCGAGCCTCCCCTCCCCAACCTGCACAGACTCAAACCTGCTGAAGCGATTGCCATCCGACTGCTATCTTTGCCCGGCCACCGCCCTTGGCCTCCCTCTCTTCCTCCCGCGATCAACCCCCACCACCCTTCCTCTTGCTCGGCCATCAGTTCCCTAGTGTTTGGATCCCGTGTCACACGCACCCTCCCTCAACCCCCCCTTACCTCTCGCTCAGTGACAATCACTGCCCGCGGGGCGACACCCGCGTCCCATCATATTCATCTCGACTTGCTGCACGATGCAGTGGCCGTGTTGATTGTCGATTACACACCCGGACTTGCAATACGGAGGATTTCAAACCCCTCGTTGCACTCCGTGCCGCCACTCGCTGAGGAGCGGCTGATTGCCGGCATGCTGTTGCCCAGACACTCTGGGATATCTTCCAGGACATGGATCTGAGTGGGAGCGGCACAATCTCCCGAGCTGAGCTCGACATGTATCTGGAGAGGAGCTCCGCAGCGGTTAAGCCTTTTGCCGAGTCCATGTACAACGCCTGCGCTGTCCAGAATAAGGGCAGGGGTGACAACGGCCAGGGGCAGGTCCTCGACTTCAACGGCTTTCTACATTCCCTGTACCCAGCCGCCACCGCCAAGGAAATTTCAGAGGTGACGGCGCTGCTGAAAAAGGACAAGGGATGCTGCCTGCAGGATGTTGAACCGAAGACGCAGAAGAAGGAGAGCCGGCTGCGGCTCGAGGCCAGGGAGCAGTTCGATTTGTACAACACCTCGAACGACGGGGCTCTCACCCGCGAGCAGTTCGAAGACGGCATGCTGTGGTTTTGCATATCGGAGGAGGAGGGGACAGCGCATGTCGAGGAACTGTTCAAAGCCCGGCCGGATTCGAATTTCGTCGAATTCGAAGACTTCTTCACATGGTATGCCAGAATGGACAGTCTCCCATCCTGTTGACGGCATGGGCCTGTGGTTGCCTTGGAGCACTTGCATGCCCACTGGGTCTCGGCGCTGTGTTGCATACGTCTGCACATAGCTGAGCTGCTGTGAAAGTGTCTCCGGTGGACGTTGGCCTTTCAGTTTTGTATGCGGTGCGCACTGGGAGAAGTGCGCTGCCCAGCTTTCCTCTGGGGGATGCACGCGAGATGCGTCGTGACAGACCCAGCACAGCGCAAGTCTACACGAGCTGATTTTGTTTCGCCGGTTCGCCCCGCTGGCGCTGGCGTGTGACCAGCTTAGGTGCAGTAGAAGGCCCCGGCCACTACAGCTGTGGAAGCAATCGATCATTTTCTTAAACGCAATTGTCAATACACCGGTGCCGATGCACTGCAATCCCCGGCACGATTCCACAGAGCATAGACAAAACTTCTGTATTCATACTACTCGCACAATCCTGGGTTCCGCAGTGCTCCGAACACAGTCCACACTGTGCCGCCAATTTCACAATATTTGCGGGAAGCACACAACTAGCTGAGGAGAGCATGTGGGGTCCACACGCCGGCACGGGCATGTGTAATGTCGTGCCAACTGGGGCCAGGACATCGGAGCAGCTTTTACCGATTGCCGGCCTGTGCCACCCACCATATTGTGTGCAGCCATGCCAGCTGCGGCTTCAGGCGGATGAGAGATGGCGCCAGCCCTGCCTGACCAAGAGCCGGCTCACAATAACACGGATTTCGCGTCTTGCGGCAATGCCAGGTTGCAGTATTGCATCATGCATGCCGCGGTGGCTCATATTTGTATTGGTGGGTTGTGGCTGACACGGGGCAGCAATTATGTCCGGATGCGTGAGGCAAGGCCGCAAGCCGTGGCCGGTCACTGTCGTGCTGAGCAGCACTGGCCGTATTGTGCAGAGTGTCCAGCCATGACATATGATAGGTTCGGTAGCACAACCCATGCTGTTCTCTATAGCTATAGAATGGTGCAGGAGATGCCCAGAAGACGTATGGATAGTGTGGCAGTTAGAGGCCGTGTTGCGCTCGCATGACTAACCATAAAATTGCGCATTAGTTCAGGGTAGTACCTGCCGTGTATAATCCTGTTCGACTGAAAGCTGTAACAGTGCTTGTCTGTGGGTGTGGGTGTGGGTGTGGGGCCTGTGTGTGTGTGTGTGTGTGTGTGTGTGTGTGTGTGTCCCTGCCTGCCTGCCTGCCTGAAGATGAAGATGTAGGTACACGATAGTACGAGTACTGCTAGCACTACCGTACGCTAAGTAATCATCCTAGAGGTATGTAGGGTAGGTACGTTGCGGGTGTGTATGTAATGAGACAGACTGACTGACAGATATGTACGGTGTACATTCAGTACGGATAGCGTACGGTGGATTACACCGTACATAGGGAGGGTACCCCCGGCCGTCCAGGATTAAGGGCATGCTTGGCTTGCAGATGGTAGGTACTTCCGCCGGTAAATAGTACACTATTTGTACAAGAGAGCTCGTAGTACCGATATATCGAAACTCGTGCCCCAGCTACAGTACCAACCCTCTAGCCTGCCAGCCCGGCCTACCTACCTGTGTAGATTACATTGCGTGTCCCGTACCAATTACCATCTGGTCTTATTCAATTACATGCTACAACTTACACTTGTAACACATATGGTACCCACCGGCCAGTCACTATCTACGCTATGTGTGTATACCCTTATTTATTACCCACTACCTACCACCCACGTACATGTAGTGTACGCCTGGGCACGGATCCATCCACACCGGCCATCACTTTACTCTTCAATGAACCTCGCACAGTCAGGCGCTCCTTCAAGCTGCGCCTCCACTATGCCACCCTCGCCTCCTCGACCACTTCACCGGCATCGATTTTTACGGCTCGCAAAAGATCATCAGTCTTCCAGTGGATGGTCACCTGTCCGAGGCCCCAGTGAGTTTCTTTTAACGTAATTCTGCGTTGTAGTGAAGCCAGCATGGGTGGGGAGCTGGAGCGCTACGCGATGCAGCTGCTTGCCAGCGGCACCGCTGACGACTGGCGGCGTGCCAAGGACCAACATGAGCAGCTCGCGACAGTGCTGTTCAATATGGTGGATGTAGACTCGTCTGGGAGCGTCGATAAGCAGGAGCTATTTGTTGCGCTGAAGCACGGGAAAGTAAGCCCCCGCCACCTCGGCCGGCTTACACTGAACTGGCGACTGCACATGCCACCTATGTACTGTACCGTTGTTTCACCATGTCCACAACGGTAGGGTTGCCTGCAACAACTGTCGTCAACTCAATACTCACAGCTCCCGGGGCACATCATAGCTTAGGATCTCTGACACGACTGTCGTTGCATGCGCTAACAACAGTGAACATGTCGTGCGCACCCAGGTGTCCGTGCCGAACGGGGTGATACTCGAGCTGTTCGAAGTGATGGATGTCAACGGAGATGGTGTTATCTCGGAGGAAGAGTGGAGCGACAACTTTGTGGCGTACGTCAACACAATCCTTAAAGCTGCGAGCGAGCAGGAGGACGGCCAGCCGGTCGCCGGAACGGCAGCCAAACTGGACCGAAGCCCAGCGCTGCAGGCAAACAATCGTCGCTTGGCAACTTTGCCGATGCAGATCCCGGCCAAGTCACGACAGAGCTCAGGAGCGGGCAATGCTCCTCTAAGCCTGGGCAGACGTAGGGGCTCAGCTCCTGACTTGCAGGGCGCCTCCCTGGCCACCAGCCCTTCCTCGCCGACGGGGTTTTCATCATGGACGCTGCCGCCCCTGGAATCATCCCCGGGCAAGCATAGGGCCGAGCCCACTTCGCCCACAACGCCTCTCGCTGTCCCTGGTTCGCTCCTGGCGCCGCCACCTCGGAAGCCCTCCTTACCGTCCCGCAAAGGCACCGGAACCACCCGGCTGACAAAATCGGATAGAGGGGTATGCGACTCGTCGCAGGACGGCCGGCAAAATCGGACCTTGGTTCGAAGGTCGATGACGGGCGACAATTTAACCGATAAGCACGGGCGCTCTCCGCAGCTGACCGGTAGCGTTGCGGCAGGCAACCTTAAGGCTCGTCGGGCATCGTCAACCGGTGTCACTGGCAGGCGACCGTCGTTCACGCCCTGCAGGCAATCCGATAGGAGCGTTGTTGCACCCCCGCAGAGGAAGCAGGCCGTCCTGGTTCAAGGCCACCAGGGTCTCAACTGGAGGTCGCATCACAGCGCATTTGACGGAGAGCTCATCCGTGCTGAGACCATGAAGGTGAGATAATACATGGGGGGCAGCCACGTATTTACTGGTCACCTTAGGTTGACCTACACTTACCTGCCACAGAGAAGCCAAGAGCCTGTCTCACTCAAACATCATCCTAAAACCGCAGGGCTGGCTAGGGGCTCTGGCTTATCACTCTCTCTCTCTCTCTCTCTCTCTCTCTCTCATCCTAAAACCAACTGCAGCTGGTTGAAGCAGCCCTAGAAGCAGGGAATCATCTCGTTATGTGTGGTCTCCCCTTGCATTACATCCTCCGCCAGTCATCTTCATTGGACATAGCACCTCCAGTAGCATGTCAGTGTATCGCAGCTCCAGCAGCCAGCAGGACGTGGTGTCAGTGTCCTTACATGGCTTGCCATGGTGCTAAAAGTTCCGACGTGGAAGTCATGTTGCTCATGGCAACCACCTGAGGTTGACCCCGGCTGATTGGTGTTATTGCGCAGACCCTCTGGGACATCTTCCAGGACATCGATCTGGATAGCAGCGGTACCATTTGCCGAAATGAACTCGAAACGTACCTGCAACAGAAGTCTCCAACGGTGATGCCGCACGCTCAGGCCCTCTACCATGCCTGCACTGTCAGGAGATCTGCAGGCGGTGAGGGGAAGGGAGGCGACGTCCTGGACTTCCACGGCCTCATCCGTGCGCTCTTCCCAGCTGCCAACGCCAGGGACATTTCGAACTTGATGTCCCTGCTGCGAACAAAGAAGCCTGTGCTAGCCCAGGACCAGACACGGGCCAAGAAGTACAACAAGATGCTCGTGGAGGCCAGGGAACAGTTCGACATTTACAACTCATCGAACGACGGGGCTCTCACCCGCGCACAGTTCGAAACCGGAATGCGGTGGTTTGGCATCCCTGAGGATGAGCTGGAGACGCATCTCGAGGAGCTGTTTGAAGACCAGCCTCCCACCGCCTACGTTGAGTTCGAGCAATTCTTCAAGTGGTTCTCCAGCATGGACAGCGTCCCTGTCGGCGTGCGGTGATGCGCGTGCCACGTGTGACCAGAGGCACTGATCGCCGATGCTCTGCTGACGTTTGACGTACAACAGGTCTGGACGTGTGTGTATTGCACTCTGCCCAGTAGGGCTCAGCCGGGCCCCGGGGCTCATTCTTCTTGTTGCTTCCTCATCAACACCGGGGCCACTCATTGGCATGCTGGTGAGTACAGCAGCAAGCACAGGTCAGGATGAGCCACACTACACCTTCCGCGCCTCCGCCCCCGCCCCTTCCCTTTGTCGGCAAGGCGATACCTGAATGCCACGTTGCGCGAGGCAGGAGAGGCATGAAGCGGATGGATCCTGTGCCTCTATCTATGCATCGCAGAGAAGTTACACATCCTGGCAGGCTGGCATGCGCCAGGAGGTTCCTTTTCTACGCGCATCCTGGGCCTAGACACTACATGCCGGCCATCGCACGTCCGCTGGAATGTTGCGGTTAGCCACAGTAGGGCATCTCTGGTGACGAGACCATCACCGGGGGGGAGGAATTAGCCACAGTAATAAGATACAGACACCTACAAAGAATAACATACAACAATACATAAAATATGCAATTGCTGTCAGTAAGAACTTCAGAGTTATATCTGTGATTAATTACGCCAGTGTCGACCTCTCTTGTCATGGATGCGCTGACAGCTGTGACGATGCCACGATCACACGCCGCAGAAGGCCTGCTTTGTGGTGCAGCTGAGAAGCGCGCACTACAGTGAGTGAGGGCGGCAGTGGCAATTCAGCCGGTCCCGCTCAAGGGCCAAAAGTGGTTCAGACGGCCTTGCGGCCTGAGGCGGGATCGCAGCTGGCACCCAGAGTGACGCACATAGTGTGCATTGTCACGCTGTTACGGGTCGCTCGCCGCCCTGCCATCAGCGGCTCCGCTGGCCAGCTCTCTGCCGCCATTGATCACAGGTGCCCCCTCCCCCCCTCTTCAGGCACACACACACACACATACACACACACACACACACACACACACACACCCTACGATGCACTGAAGCTACAGGGCTCAGCAGCTCATTTGCTTCTAGCACACCCGTGGGCAGACTCTGCAAAAAGGAGTGAAGTACAGTCAAACAGCAGTGCCATGGAGTGTTGGTGTCTCCCGCAAGGAACCGCCACATATTGATGTCCTTACTGGGATGGCGGGACAGACCCGCAGTACGATGTTTTCACGTGAAATTAAATGCTAAAATACACATACATACATCGTCCTCCATGCTGAACTGCTAACAGCCTTTGCTGCGAAGCAAAGGGCGTCTCGGGACGGCGATGGGGACACTCCGTCTCTCAATCGCGACACTCTGTGTTTGGGCTCCGCAGCCCCCATGGCAACTGCCAGGTCAGGTGTGCCCTGATCCAGTGTCTCACTCCTCACCCTCCAATTTCCCGGCCTCTGTTCATCCCCGCCACCCGTCTCCGTGTTAATTTTCCTTCCATTTCCTCTGCCCTGCTCTGTGTTTCATTCTCAACGTGCCTTTCCACGTTTGCCCTTAATTCTGCATTTCCCCTCGCCCGCTTTACCTTTCCCCCCCCCCCCCCCCCCGGGGTGCGGTTGCAGCTACGGTCTGTCAGACCGCAAAGCTGTCATGGCCGATCGACCTTGCGCCGGCCTGCGGAGGAGACACCTCCAATGGGGACAAGGGAGTAACCGCTCGAGGCCCCTGGGTGCCATATTGCCCGGTGTCTGTTGCTGTTGCGGCGCCACAAGAGTACCCAGGCCACCAGGACGCTGCCCGCCGCTGCCACAACGCCTGTCAGAAGCAGTGGGAAGGGATCGGGGGATGAGGCAGGGGAGCCGGGGAGCGGCGAGGCCTCTCGCATTCCTCATGGCAGGCCTCAGACTGGGCTTCAGCTGTTACGCCGCTCCGTGCCTTCCCCTGCCACTCTACATGCTGCTGTCCACTCACTCACCCCCGCCTCTTGTCCCAGGCACAGACATCCTTCGCTTGGCTCCTTGCCAATTCCCATTCTGCCGGCTCTGTGCCACTCCGGGCCCCATCTTGATTCCGTTTCTACAGGAACGGCCTGCCTCCTATCCTCCCTCGCTCTTCTCCTCTCTCTCTCTCTCCTGCGTCTCAGGCTGCTCTGTCCGATTTTCCTTGCAATCTTCCATATGATTTTGTTCACGAGTTCAGCAAGGAGGAGAGAGAATCTAAGAGCTGGGGAGCAGGGTGGTGAGCTGCAGTGAGCCTACCGAGGGCGATGTGCTCGACCAGGGTCCCTGCTGCCTGTCTTTGTGGCTGCCGCCTGCCCATCTGAGGCTTGATGGTGCCCGGCTGGTGGCCGACAGGGTCTGCCATGCTCAACCCCCCCGGCACCGTATGATGCCTGCATGCGTTGCAACAGAGGCTCTAGTGAGGGCGCAGTGAGCCTGGGGCCCCGGGGGGATCAGATCTGTCGTTGGAGGGGTGGGCGTGCGGGCCTGTACGTAGCAAGGGCCGGTGGCTGAGGATGGGGAAGCGAGCACCGGGCAAGCAACGGGCATGGGGATGCAGACTGACACCGGGCAGGCCCAGGAGCGAGCTGATCAGAAAAGGGATCACGTGGGAGGCGGTGGGGGGTCTGGGCGAGAGCTGGAGCAAAGAGTGCAAAGAGTCCTGCCTGACCTGTGGCTGTCATGGCCGGTGCCTTTCCCTGGCCAGATTTGATGCGTGGCCGAATCTCCAGGGTGCGGCCGTGGATGCGGCCGTGGGTGTCTGGCGGTGAAGGCTGCCCCGCCCTCGCGATTTTCAGTCGCATCAGCGCCATCCCCGCCGGCGGTGTGGGAGTCAACAGGGACGATGGTGGCCCTGTCCACTAGGCCTGGCATGTGTCCCTGGTGATCAACGGGGCGGGGGATGGGGGACCACACCCCGCGGGGTCAGATTGGAAGATAGAGAGTATCCATACAGATGGCCTGAGAGGGAAGCAGGGGTGCGCGTAGCTCAAGTGCGGAGCCCGGCCCTGCGACGGGTTTACCTTAGCCAGCGGAAACGTATCCCACTCTGCCTCTGTTTCTGTGGCGGGAGCAGCCGGTGGGCTCGGAGCCGCCTCGTAGTCGCCGATAGCTTCAATCACAGCACCCACGTCCCCACTCTGCCTCCCTCCCTGCCCAACACAGACCAGTCCCTGCTGAGCGCTGCGAGTGGTGTTTGGTCCGCATCACGGAGGGGGAAAAGGGGGGGGGGGCAGCTGGCAGACAAGGGAAAGCTTCGGCGCATGCAAGGATGAACACCAGATGACGGCGCTTGCCTTTGGCGGCTGATGCGGCCTCCAATCCGTGTCTGTTTCAGTGCCAGGGGCCGAAGGTGGACTAAGGGCAATCACAGTGCCCTGCGAGGGCTCCTCGCCAGCCGCTCCCCCAATGGCCTCGATCACGGCGATGTCTGCACTGTGTTTCCCACCCTGCGAAACCCATCAGGGACGTTTCTAGAGGCAGACAGGTGTGCCCGTGGCGGTGGGCAAAAGCATAGAACAGGAGGCCACCGCCAGATGGCAGCGCTGCCGGCGCTGGAAAGGACATGGCAAACAATGTGGTGCGTGCCTTGGGCGCCAGAAATGGCATCCACTCTGTCTGCGTCTGGGTTTCCTCGGCGGCGGTGTCTGGTGCCGAGGGTGGGCTTGGGGCCGCCGCTTCCTGGAACGATGAGAAGGCCGGAGGCTGGCGTAAGGCGGCTGGAGGAGGGTGGGCATGAGGAGCAAAGCCAGGCGATGCATGACAGACGTGGACAGCGGCCAGCTGCTGCCGTCAAGGGGTGAGGCCAAGGGGGCAGGAGACGATATGTGGATGGCGAGGGGCAGCCACACTTGCAGGAGAGCGCGGGAGAAGGAGAAGGGCTGGTAGGTGGGGACTGGGAAGCTATCACGGCCAAGGGGAGGGGAGGTAGGAAGCAGCAGCTTAACTTTGAAGCGACGCGGGCGGATACGATTCAAGCAGGGATCGCCAAGCGTGGAATGGCCATGCAGTCATTCTCAACAACCCCCACCCTGCCCCCTTCCCCTCGGGCCCCACCTGTGGCATCTCGTAGACCGGCCGGATGCGGGGATCCAGTGGGGCGTCAACCACAGGTTGGATGAGCGGTTCCAGGGGTTCCGGTGCGGCAGGAGGAGTTGCGACGGGCAGGCGCAAGACCTTTGGCAGGGGTGCAGGCTCGTCCTCCACGTGTTCCTGGGCGGTGTAAGTCGAGATTCTCAGAAGGCAGAGCAGAGCCAGTGGGGCGCACAAGGCGTTGGCAAGGGGGCAGCATAGGGCGGGGGCGGGGACGAGGGAAGCGGGAAGGGTGTCACGCCTGCTGTTTGACCGGTCCTTCCTGCTCCACATCGGCTTCTGGTCGCACGCTGACGCCGTCTGGATCGCGAATTTTCTCGGTGGCCACGGAGCAGTCGTCCCCCTCCCAGCCAGGTGTGCATTCACATACCTGGCAGCACATGCCAGCAAGCTGATGAGCAACAAGGGATGATCGACTGTCCATGCACGGGACTTCTCCATGCAGAGCCGATCTGCCAAGGAGGGGACGCGCCCGTGGAGCACCGGCACAGGGGTAAGGGGAAAGGGAATATCGTTGAGAATTAGTGAAGAGACCAGAAGAAGAAGAGGGAGAGTCGGCTCCATGCGGGCGTGCCACAACCTGCTTGTAGCATGACTGGTCATCCACGGGTTCCGCACAGGCAAAAGGCTGCCGCTTGCATTCGCCGCGGCCGTAGCACAGCTGTGCTTCCATGTCTGATGGGCACCTGCGGGGCGGCGATGTCAAGACGAAATCCGTTGATAAGGCCGAGTGTCTTCGGGCTGAATCGAGCCTTCGA
>NW_027453102.1:0-30087 GCF_964194025.1 Convolutriloba macropyga | reverse complement strand
TGCAGATCATTTATGTTAGATATTTTTTGCTGAGATTTCATTTTCATCTTGTCCTTTTCATCAATTTTATAACTTTGTATCATTTGTTAAAAAAAAATTCTGATTTTGTACAGGATGCTTTGAAAAAGATTTTTTTTTCAAAATTACTGATTGATCTGAGTAACTTTTCGTTCGAAATTTTTCCAGCCATCTTTGCTTGTCAAAATATCAGTTTTACGACATAATTGTCTCAGCATGATCTTTCAGTACTCTTTTTAGCAAATCAGACTTTTAGTCTACATATTCTATTGAGATAATGTAGGATGATCAATTAACCCTGTTTAAACATTTCTGTATTTCTTGAAACTTTTATTGAAAGTTAAGTCTGTTCTCCTGTTGACAACGATTGGACACAGTATTTGGTATTAGAGGAGTTGGAACCTTATATGCGTCTACAAAATATCGAACCTTTGCTTAACTTTTATTACCAGAAAAAAAAAGAAAACAGAACCTGTGGAAGCAGTCCAGTCAGATTATGATTAGACTGAATAAACGTATTTCTGTTTATTTACTTTTTCCGACGTTTTTATTGGTGGGAGGAATTATTTGCTCAACTGGGTTTTTGTTAAGTCAACTTTGGTAGAGCGGTATATTAATCGTAGAGAATTGAATTGTGATTAGTATCCTTAGAAAATCCTTGAAGCTCACATTTTAAATAAAAATTTTCTTAAGATCTTTGTTTATTGAGGAGTTATCGAGGTTTAAAATTTCTGCAAACTTTTGATATTTGTTCACCTTTAGCGTATTTTTTGACTAGTTTAACATTTTTGTGTATCAAATTGTTGTTTGAAATGATAACTTGTTTTCATTCAACGGGGAGGAATAGAAAGGCTAATTTTGTTCTCATAGTGGATTTATGCAATCAAAAGATTTCGAATTTACAAGTGTTTTTTTTATTGAATTCACCGCTTTGTCCCTTACAGACATCAAAACTCAGTCTCAATGAGGCCCAAGGAATTTATATTTTGTGTCAGGGAATATATCTTAGTTTTTAGTGTTTTTGTTTGTGTTTCTAAAAATTTGCCTGCACTTGTTGCACTTTATGTGGTCTGACGAGTTTTTCTCATCAATTAAAAGTCCAATTGGTTTCCTAAAGTAGACAAAACTAACATATCTAATGCATTGATATGATAATTGCTGGCTGTCATGACTCTGAAAATTTTTTAACGAAAGTTTTTGCGCGGTTTTTGCGCGGTCTTGGCAACATGTAACTCGGTTTAACTAATATTTTGTCCTATCTTCATTTCAGTGAAGAAAATTTAAACTGATTACAGATTTTGATTTGTAACTATTGGTTTTATGATTTTGATACTAAGAGTTTTCATTCAAAAAATTTAATTGTTGAATGTTTGTTCACAATCGTGGTTCTCTCTTGAAGTGTTGTCAAAGTATCACATGGCGACTTTTAACACAAGTAACTGAAAAGAAAACGGGCGCAATTGAATGAATATTTAAAGTTTTTGTAACAAATTCTGTTTTTATTGGCTTGGAATCTTTCTTCTAGCAATTTCTGATTAAGCAGGTCTCATTGGTTTCCTATTGCGGTTGATTTCTAGTAGTTGTAATGTTGATACAAAGCATTTTCATAAACTGTTTGAGATTTTCGGATAGTTGTTCATAATTGTGGTTTTTTAATTATAACTGAAAAACGATATAAATATTAACAGACAAGTTAATGTATAATGTTCAGTTATAAACTATTGATTTGATCGGCTAAAATATTTTGTGTTTTCCTTATTTGTTTGAAAATTCTCTGTGTTTGTATTTGTTGTTCTTTTCTGATTTTATTACTCATCTCACAAACGACAGCTCTCATTGGCTTCTTAAGGAGTTGATGTGATCTATTTTTTTTAAATTAAAAGCTAATGGTAAGTATGACTTTTGAAATCAATTGGTTTCAAAAAGTTCAATGGATTGTTGAAGTTGGTCCCCTTTTTGTGGACTTGTTACCTATTTTGGAACATTATGTGCAAACGCACATTACCAAGCCTCTTTTTCTAATCGTAAACTAATTACGTAAGCCTACTATACAAGAACACGCCTCTAAAATACCCGCAACTTTGTTCAATTATCCAATTGTTCACAAAATTTGAAACCACAGAAGGACTCCAAAAATTGAGCTCTATAATCTGAAGCTGACTTCGATTGAAATGCTAAAAAAATGTTGAGAATATGTACGTCGGGACCTCAAATAAGCTTTAATATGACATTACTGGCAGATAAAATGCTAAAAAAATGGTTTGATCAGTGCAATAAAATAATTGCTGCTAACTGAAAAAAATCATAACAGTGTTAATCACAAAATGACAGCTCATAAGCTCATGACCCAAAATTACATGTGGATGTGCTTGAGTTTTGACCGAATTCGCTTGCCAGACCTTTAGTAGTCACTTCAAGAAAAGATCTAATGATACCTTTCCAGACGTTTGATCCCTGATCATACCGTACCAAATCACCATACTGGACTAGCTTCTGGTGAAATCGTAATAGGACAATGGTCCAGACTTCTGCTCGATTATACTCGGAAAAAACATTGGAACTGGGTGACATTATGTGACCAAAATTGATAAGGGTGGGCGTGAGTCTGGTACCGGAGTCTATGGATCTCTTACTTGTTGGCAGTTCCAGTGATAAGTGTGATCTGGGCGAGGATGGTGGTGATGGTCAAGCCAGCCCTAGCCGGCACTGCCTTCTTGTCGATCCAGAATGACACCCAACTAAGGATAACGAGAGCGACACTTGGCAAGTACATAGTCACAATGTACATCGTGATCTTCCTCGACAGTCTGATCTCCATACATAGAGTGGTGTAGTTGTTACCTGTTCAAACAAACAAAAAGCATGTTGAAATCCATGTTTTGTCAACAAATCAAAATCGTTAACTTTTTAAATATATTTTCAAATAAGAATAGTGATTTTTTAAAAAATTTCTAATGAAAATCGCGCACTTTTCAAATATATTTTCAACAATGATTAGTGACTTTTTATAATTTCTAACCATCCTTTGCATCTGCTCACCACCTAATTCCGAGTCAAGGAATAACTGGGAAAAGAATGTAGACCATTTTAGGCTAGAATGTGGAAAAACTAACAACTTTACCATAAAAAATTGAGCATATTTAGCATTGAATGGAATTACCTGCGCTGTGAGATAGTTTTTACCAGCCTCGTTTGAAAAACGAAAAAATCGCCAAATTTTTTGCACACTTTTAAGGATGATTAGCGGCGACATCCCGATCTCGCTTTCAAATCAGCGTCTGCCCGACCATAATTATCGAAAAAATAAATTGCGTCAAACAAAATATAAAAATTTGAGTATAAAATTACAGGCCAGATAAAAGTAAACAAGGAGTCTCAGTAATGTGCGTTGGCACATAATGTTCCGAACCCATTCATTTTCACTTTTGGCTTAATTGTCCACTAAATGAAGAAGAGATAAAAAGTTTTCAAAAATTCTAAAATTGTTCAAAAATATTGAGTGTATCAAATGAATTTCAAAAATGCTTTCAATTCAAATCACTTAGTAAAGTAAAAAATGCCACATTAGACGGCTGATGAGACCTGCCGTTGCTAAGATTGCGAGAAAAGACAAACAACGAAATCGAATAACAACAGCAAACATTGTTTACATGCAAACCCAATGTCTAACTTAGCCAAAATAGCGTCAAATAAGATTTAAGTTCAACAAAGTAATTTGTACTTCACAGCAAAACACACGAGACCATTCAGTCCTTAATGAGACTCGGTAACAAATAGTGAAAACGACCAAAAAACGGCAAGTCAAGAAATACGTTTATTTTTTTTGAAAAGAATATTAAATCAATGAAAACCATTAGATAATAGCTGAACTAATTAAATAGGTTTATGTTCATTCATACCTTCATGTCAAGACTTTGAGAGCTGTCATTATGCAGAATAAATTTTACTTCTACAACAACAAATACAGACATAAAACAAATTCAATTAAATATTGTGCGTAAAGGGTTTCGAAGCTATAAATATCATAATTTATTTTGTGAAAATAGATCTAATGTGCTGTGTGACCTCCGAATAATTAGACTAGGCAACAACGAAACAAAAAGGGCAAAGTTAAAAATTACATTTGTCTTTCGCAAAAAAAAATCCAAAGTCAATAAAACATTACTTATCAAATGAAACCTTAAATGGTTTCATTTGTTTTGCCAAAAAACTATTGATATCTTTCATAGTTCAGATTATGTCATACATCTACATAAGAGCAAAACATACAAAAATGAAAATTTATTTTAGTTTTTGTGAAAACCGGTGTAGAAGTAGTTAAATAAAAATTTTAAACACAATCAACCGCCTTTTTAAACAGCAGTAATGGGATAGAGAATCTGCAACTAATGAGACTGGGAAACAAGTGGACAACTAGCCAAAGTGCAAAATTAAAAAATATCGTCTATAAAGGTTTAAAACATTTATTTTCAAATTCAAGAAAAACTTTATCTATCAACTGAATTCAATAAAAAGTTTCCCTTGTTGATGACCAATAGAAAGCCGCTAGAACTGCAATTATCAAAGCCGCTAGAACTGCAATTATGTTTCAAAGAACTGCAATTACGTTGCAACAAATAGCAAACAAATTTTAAAAGAAACAATTAATATCTGCTAGAAGACGGTGTCGAAACCGCTGGAAAATTTAATCTATTCACAAAAAAATGATTTGTTCAGTTGCGCTTATTTTATAAACAACAATAGTGTAAGATGTGATCCGTCAAAATTTTTACAGGGCAAGAAGAATAACCTGATAAATAGGACAGTTTCCAATATTCGAATTTTTGATAATTCGTGGCATGAAAGCCACAAAAATCATTTCTGAAATCTTAAAAAAAATAAAGCTTAATCAATTAGAAAGGCAATGCAGCCTGTATTTGCTGATCTTAAGCTACAGTTTGGCAAACAAAGACAAAAAATGGCAAAGCTCAATACTCCACTGTTAATTTGAAAAAAAAAAAGTAGTTTCGTTTTTTTTAAGTCAAAGCGACCATAAGCTAGGTTTAATGAAAATTGTTTCGAAAACTAATTTGATTTGTCTGTAGTATGCCTTGATTTTAATTGTGTTTTTCTAAAAGTTCACATAAAAAATCATAAATACTTTTGAAAAAGACAGCGAATGATTACCATCCAATTTAATTTTGGACTGAAAAAAAAAACAACGATTAGACCATGACCTGCCCTGCTATTGCTGTTCTTCCATTAGCAGCACGTAATTGTTTTGCCCTTCTTTGAACGGTTTGACAAATGGATTCAGAAATATATCAAAATGAATTATGCATTTTGGATATTTATCGAGCTAAATTTGCAAAACTGGCAAGGTTTTAACTCAAAAACATTCGGAAAGTGAACCAAATACAAAAAAAGTTATTGCCCAAAAATGGATCAATCAATTTAAAAACCTTCTTCTGTTTTAAGTAGTAAAACCAACAACCTTATCGTGTACAATTTGATTTTTTTTGGCAAAATTGGCAAAAGAATTTGCGTGAAAGTGAACAAAAACTTCTGAAAGCAGTCAATTGTTAACAAAAATTTAGATCTCTATTACTCAAAAAATAATCTTCTTAATTATATATTCTGCGCTGGATGGGCATTCTAATGGTGCCACTCACAACCCTCAACGATGAACATATCGATCGGCAAAAATTGACAACATAAAACCCAATTGATTATATTGTTCGTCCCCTGCTAAAGTGGGTCGGAACATAAATTGTTCAATATTTGTTTCCTATTTTATTGAGAGGCGTTGGAGTGTATTTCAGTGCTTTTAATTAATTTTTCAAATATTTTTTACTATTTTTATACTCGACATGATTTTCTACATATTTTTGTTTGTCGTTTACTGTTTTTTTTTGCAAATATCCATGTTCAAATATGTGCAAATATCCATGTTCAAACCCGAGTCGAAGTGTCAGTCTAACGAGCTACTATATCAATAAAAGCATACAAAATGATTTGCGCAAATGAGTTGGCTGCAATGATGGTTCTAAAATTAAGATGAATATTTGAGCAATTTTGCTTGCAACATTTTCGGACATATTTCTTTTGTTGTACCGATTGTTCATTGTTGATTGTTGTATCTTTTGTTGATTGAACATGCAAGCATTGCGGAATCTTCATTTAATTGTCTGCGTTTACTTCAGAGCTAAAGTTCATCATTCCTGCATTCCCTGTTAAATTTATCTTCAGCGGTGGTACGGGGAGTTTATTTGAAGGAGCTAACTTCAATTAGTTGCATGTTGCAATTGAGGTTACGTAATTAAATACGATAGTTCCCTCTTTGATTGATTGTACTTAGTATCAACGGAACCATTCATCTGCGGCAAATGAAAGCGTATTATCTCGACATCTGTTCAACTTAAAACCTGCACACTTATCAATTTTTAATCGAAGCCTGAGAGAGTAAAAATCTGGGAATAGAGATGAATTCAGCAACAAACTGAGATTTAGAGAATATTCCATCGAAATTCATACAATTAAAATTATATTATGCGAGTTTGCAAATCATACTCTATACACTTTTCCTGTACTTTTTTTGTAACAATAATTTAAATATTCGAACACAAATTGTTCCAATAACAATCAAAGATATATTTAGATAACTCGAAATCATATGCAGAAAAACAGAAGGAATTGACAGGTTTTATCCCGAAATAACGTCGAAATGACACCAATTACAGAACATATTTCAATTTGATTTTGTAAGCCTAGAAAACGTCGGTTAGTTTGCTCAAAATAACAAGCATTTATCAAATTCCCCTCAAGGGATTGTCTATTTCAATATAAGAGAAGTTTGCTTGTTAAGTTTTTCATATAGTTTGGCTCATCACTGTCATGAATTAAACAAGAAAAATCTGTTGTGTGCGTTTGTACATAACGCTCGAACGCTTCAAGTGATCATTTACGTTAAAATCTTAAAAACATAAAATTTTCTCTCTTCTTAGATAAGTATTTGGACATAATTAAATCCTGCTGCATGGGCTTGCCGGTCAGTAACTCTATCTAATTAGACCGTCTACTTGCTTCCAAATGATTGCAGGAGCCTGTTTTTGAGAAAAAATAACAACAGATGTGAAAAACGTTGCCATCTTGAATCGTGTTTGCGTCGATTTATTCAATGAATTAACAAAAACTTTCAACTCCGATTAACTTTCAGTGTTTGTTCACTTTCAGATCTGGCAAAAACAAATCATTATTGGGTTTTCTCTAAAAAAAATGCGAGAACTGGAATATCATTGTGGTTTCAGAGGTTATCCAAAAGCTCACAATTTTTGCTTCGTTTGTTTGTCTGTAAAATTTCCTAGTTCTGTATTAATTTTTCGGTAATTGTTTTGAGCGCACTTATTTCAAAATGCACTACTGATTGATGGAACTAAATGGAACGAAACAGGGAGTATGTCAACGTACTCATGGAAGTATTTACGATATGACCAAATGTTAATTATATCGAGGTTTCTGATTCAAATCGCTCAAGATAATTGAACTCTATGTATCAAAAATTTCTTGAGAATTATTTTTGCTTTTTGCAGACAAATCTGTTCATAACGAGCTCAATGAAGAAAAATTGTTTCCCAGACGGAAAAATTAGAATTCCACAAAAGGAATTTTACCAAGCAGACGATTTCATAAAGAAACAGAAAAAAAATCTTTCCAACGACAACTTATTTTGGCACACAGTTATGCAGCTGAAAACAACCTGATACCAAAAAATGTAGTTGAAATGCACCGCTATCAGTTAAAAAATTTCACAAAAAATTTTGCTTTCTTTTACATTTTGAAAATGAAAACTTAATAGATATTTTTTCTACTTGCGTTAGGTATCCTCCAAAATACGTCAGAGCTACCCACTCGATGAGCCATAAGTCTCTTTGGGATGCCCGCCAAGCATTAAACTTCAAAATTATCCACATTTTTATCGCTGTTCTGGTTAAATTCAAATTCAAACAAAAATGGCTCCTCGGGTCTCTGAGACTGCCAACTATAACCACACATCCGGTAATTTCTCATAATAAAAGTCAAAAACAACTATGATTATCATGTTTGTCATGTATTTTCCATTAAATAATTTATTCCAAAATAATCTCTATAATTTTTGATTCAGACGTTTTTAATGCAATTGTATTAATTTTTTTGCGAGAAGGGAGAAATAATACTTATTCACAAGAGATTTCCAGATTACAAAGAATTGCTAGGTTACAAAAGTGGGTAAAACATAAAACCCGCAAATTTTACAAATCAAAATAAATCAGAAGTCAACAATCAATCAAAACAAAATAAGATCAAGCTATATCAAGCTTGTGCTTGAACAATAAACTCTTCTTAAATAATAGATGTTTGAATTCAACATCTGTCAACATCAAGTCACCACATTTGCCCCCAAATTTCCCACTCATCGTTTTTGCTCACCCGATAACTTAATACAGATCTAGCTGACAAAAGAGACAAAATTCCAATTTTTTTCCCAGAGTTTTTGTCCAGCAGCTCACATTTGTTCTACGCGATTATGCTGTTTCTATTCAATAAATTTTGTAAAAAAGAAAAATAAAGCATCAAAATGATTGCTCAAATTTTTTTGCTTAAAATTTTTTGGAGGTTTTAAACTATTTTTTTGCCAGATCAAAGATTAATACAGAAGATATAATTTTTTACTGTCAGGATATTTTTGATATCAACATCATCCATTTTTAACCTCAACAATTAACAGAGAGATAAACTGAAAGTTGAATTTGAGTTTTCGAATTCGAATTTTTCTTTATCATTGAATTATCAGCTTCTAAGCAAACGCTTATATGCAAATTACAGAACAATTGCATATTAATCTGTTAATTATTGAAAGAAATCAAATTTACCCTACTGAAAATTTTGTCAATTAAAAATTTTCTGAAAATTGATGTTTATGAATATGAATTTGCTGCAATTTCTCCTAGATAAAATACATACAATTGGTCGTCGGTTGTTTCACGCTTTTCGTTTATTTTATATAACATAGTTATTTGATAAGTGAGGAAGAGCTTTTCTTTCTCTCTATTTTTTCTGAATGTTTTTTTGTATTTTGCTTTATTGAAATGTTCTCGTTCTTACAATCAGGAGAACACGCAACAGATTACCAATTTTCTTTCGAAGGCTGGCATTTCTATCTGTTTAAAAGATTTTTGGAAAAAACTGAAGAAAAAAATTGGGACTTTCCCATAATGGCGTCCCAGCTTCCGTTAATATAAAGTATGCCCCCATCATCATAATTGTACCACAATGAGTGACACAAAATTAATTTGTATGTAAAAATTTTTTACACATCTTTGCACCTCAAAAAAACGATGTAAGTAGTAAGGTGTCATACTGGGCACGCAACGGGGGGGGGGGACATTTGGGTGTTACTGTGTTCGCAACGGGGGGGGGGGACACGAAAAATTTTTTCGAAAAGTTGATAGTTTTTGGCGTTTTGGCAAGAGCGGTAGAAAACGCCAAAAATTATCGCCTTTTCGAAAAATTTTTTCGTGTCCCCCCCCCCGTTGCGAACACAGTAACACACAAATGTCCCCCCCCCCGTTGCGTGCCCAGTAAGACACATTTTTGGCAAATTTCTGATTTTTTTGACGTTTTTTGGTAGGTTTGGTTTGTTTTATATGTTAGTCGGGAAAAAGCACTGCTGTTCCAGTGGTTGTCATTTTGTAATCAGCCCAAGTGAGCCTCATCAGTAAAAAAAATTTTTTGAAAAAAAAATTGAAAAAAATCAAAAATTCAAAGTGTTAAAATTGCATGAACTGTATTTTGCGCTGGGTTTCAGGTCTAAAAGACGATTTTTTGTTGACCTCATCTCACCTGGTGGGCCTAATCATTGAAAAAAAAACTTTGAAAAATTTTGGGAAAATTCAAAAGTTTTGAAGTACTAAAATTGTGTGAAATGAATTTTGCGCTGGGTTTAAGGTCTCAAAGGCAATTTTTTGTTGACCTCATCTCACCTGGTGGGCCTAATCATTGAAAAAAAAACTTTGAAAAATTTTGGGAAAATTCAAAAAAGTTTTGAAGTACTAAAATTGTGTGAAATGAATTTTGCGCTGGGTTTCAGGTCTAAAAGACGATTTTTTGTTGACCTCATCTCACCTGGTGGGCCTAATCATTGAAAAAAAAACTTTGAAAAATTTTGGGAAAATTCAAAAATTTTCAAGTACTAAAATTGTGTGAAATGAATTTCGCGCTGGGTTTCAGGTCTCGAAGGCGATTTTTTGTTGACCTCATCTCAACTGGTGGGCCTAATCATTGAAAAAAAAACTGAAAAATTTTGGGAAAATTCAAAAGTTTTGAAGTACTACAATTGTGTGAAATGAATTTTGCGCTGGGTTTCAGGTCTCAAAGGCAATTTTTTGTTGACCTCATGTCACCTGGTGAGCCTAATCATTGAAAAAGAAACTTTGAAAAATTTTGGGAAAATTCAAAAAAGTTTTGAAGTACTAAAATTGTGTGAAATGAATTTTGCGCTGGGTTTCAGGTCTCAAAGGCAACTTTTTGTTGACCTCATCTCACCTGGTGGGCCTAATCATTGAAAAAGAAACTTTGAAAAATTTTGGGAAAATTCAAAAAAGTTTTGAAGTACTAAAATTGTGTGAAATGAATTTTGCGCTGGGTTTCAGGTCTAAAAGACGATTTTTTGTTGACCTCATCTCACCTGGTGGGCCTAATCATTGAAAAAAGCTTTGAAAAATTTTGGGAAAATTCAAAAATTTTCAAGTACTAAAATTGTGTGAAATGAATTTCGCGCTGGGTTTCAGGTCTCGAAGGCGATTTTTTGTTGACCTCATCTCACCTGGTGGGCCTAATCATTGAAAAAAAAACTTTGAAAAATTTTGGGAAAATTCAAAAGTTTTGAAGTACTAAAATTGTGTGAAATGAATTTTGCGCTGGGTTTCAGGTCTCAAAGGCAATTTTTTGTTGACCTCATCTCACCTGGTGGGCCTAATCATTGAAAAAAAAACTTTGAAAAATTTTGGGAAAATTCAAAAAAGTTTTGAAGTACTAAAATTGTGTGAAATGAATTTTGCGCTGGGTTTCAGGTCTAAAAGACGATTTTTTGTTGACCTCATCTCACCTGGTGGGCCTAATCATTGATAAAAAAGTTTTGAAAAATTTTGGGAAAATTCAAAAATTTTCAAGTACTAAAATTGTGTGAAATGAATTTCGCGCTGGGTTTCAGGTCTCAAAGGCAATTTTTTGTTGACCTCATGTCACCTGGTGGGCCTAATCATTGAAAAAAAAACTTTGAAAAATTTTGGGAAAATTCAAAAATTTTCAAGTACTAAAATTGCATGAATTGTATTTTGCGCTGGGTTTCAGGTCTAAAAGACGATTTTTTGTTGAACTCATCTCACCTGGTGGGCCTAATCATTGAAAAAAAACTTTGAAAAATTTTGGGAAAATTCAAATATTTTCAAGTACTAAAATTGTGTGAAATGAATTTCGCGCTGGGTTTCAGGTCTCAAAGGCGATTTTTTGTTGACCTCATCTCACCTGGTGGGCCTAATCATTGAAAAAAAAACTTTGAAAAGTTTTGGGAAAATTCAAAAGTTCTGAAGTACTAAAATTGTGTGAAATGAATTTTGCGCTGGGTTTCAGGTCTCAAAGGCAATTTTTTGTTGACCTCATCTCACCTGGTGGGCCTAATCATTGAAAAAAAATTTTGAAAAATTTTGGGAAAATTCAAAAATTTTCAAGTACTAAAATTGTGTGAAATGAATTTTGCGCTGGGTTTCAGGTCTCAAAGACGATTTTTTGTTGAACTCATCTCACCTGGTGGGCCTAACCGTTGAAAAAAAAAACTTTGAAAAATTTTGGGAAAATTCAAAAATTTTCAAGTACTAAAATTGTGTGAAATGAATTTCGCGCTGGGTTTCAGGTCTCAAAGGCGAGTTTTTGTTGACCTCATCTCACCTGGTGGGCCTAATCATTGAAAAAAAAACTTTGAAAAATTTTGGGAAAATTCAAAAGTTCTGAAGTACTAAAATTGTGTGAAATGAATTTTTCGCTGGATTTCAGGTCTCAAAGGCAATTTTTTGTTGACCTCATCTCACCTGGTGGGCCTAATCATTGAAAAAAAATTTTGAAAAATTTCGGGAAAATTCAAAAATTTTCAAGTACTAAAATTGTGTGAAATGAAATTTGCGCTGGGTTTCAGGTCTCAAAGGCGATTTTTTGTTGACCTCATCTCACCTGGTGGGCCTAATCATTAAAAAGAAAACTTTGAAAAATTTTGGGAAAATTCAAAAGTTTTGAATATTAAAATTGTGTGAAACAAAATTTGCGCTGGGTTGCAGGTGTTAACGTTAATTTTTTGTGGACATCATTTTACCTGGTACTAAGATTATATCAAATGTTTTATAACCAAAAACTGTCATCAATAGGTTGTTGACTGTTTGTTATATTCTTTATGTCTGTTACTATCAGTCAGTACTCTCAAATACTCTTATAACCCTTTATTTGATTATGCATGAGAACAAAATATAGTAATAGGCAAGGAGGTGAGTGGTTGTTGCTATGCATCTGTTGTTGTTAGAACTCTCTGTGTCATCAATCTATTTTTAGAATATAATGTATACTATGACAAACTACTATAGTCACTGCCGAAGGTCATTATACACGAGTAGTTGTCGTATTCCATTGTGATTGGGAGACCGATCGACCGAGAGTGTCAATGATTTATTTTTGAATAAGTTTACATGTTCAACTGTCTGCATTGGGTGGTTTTGTTATTACGGTTTAACACAGTACTTGTATAGCAATAGAGCAAACTTATAAGAATTTGATTGAGTTTCAGTTTGAGTTTGAGTTTGATTTGTAAACAAACTATGCCAGCGGTTGACGATTGTTCCCTCTTTGACTTTTCTCACGATATTACGTGTACAGAAAAACGTTATGTAGTTGCTTGTGTGAAAACTTATGACTAACTGGAACATATATAACGGTAAAACTTTTTAAAAAAGATAACTTCCGTGATCAAACCCAAGACAACAGAAACAATTGTAACAGTGATGGTTTCAAGTTCAACCATAGAATAACACTATCTTTAGCTGAGTTTGAACAATTATCTCAAAGCTACAATTCACTCTGTGAAAAACTAAGGACCGGACAATCAGAACAAACTATCAAAAAAGAACACAATAAGATAACGGGAAGGAAACGACGTTATCAGTTTGCGTTCTCACCGGAGACGAATAGCGTTAATTCAACTCAGGTTGCTGGTCGATCAAAGAAGAAAGCGAAGAAAAGTTCTGAGAGCGACACACAGTATTGAAAATGGTTGAGGCAATGTTTGAACGAACACCTGAATTCTTTCGACAGTTTCAAAAGAAATTTCACTATTTTATCTGCAGAAGTGAGCCAATATTTGATACTAAAGAAATCAACAACAGTTTTGCTTACAGTTTGCATGAGAACAACAGCTTTTGTTGAATAAAAGAACAACATTATCATGTCATTGCAGCTTTGGATCAAGTAACAGAGGCTTTCAAAAAAAATTCTTCAAAACCCTATTCTATACCTTGCCTATACACATGTTTCAGACTTCTACTCCAAAAAACACAATCTGTCAACATCACTTTTCACGGTGAAATTTTTGAGAAGTTGCAGCAAGCAGTCATTTACAATCACCAAGATCAGCTAGATTTATATAGTTCCAAAAGAAAGCTTCCAAACATCTTTGAACTGGAGACTGTCAAAGAGAATGTTCAAGTTCAAAGTGATTTCATACCAACTTGTACTTTTAACCGATTTTTAAGTATTTATCAGAACAGTTCTTATGCAGAATTTTCAAAAATTATTGATATTATTATTAGTGGATATGGCTCCCTGAATGTTGATAATGAGAATGTAAAATGTAACTTTCGATTTGAATTAAAAAATTAATCCCACTTGTTTCATTAAAAAATGAGTGATCTAGCCTCAAGGGGAAAAAGTTACGAATTTATGAAAACAGTTGATGCTAAAAATTTAAATTGATTGATTTGTCCTACATCATATGCTTAGCAAATCGTAGTAAATCATCATCATTCATGTAGTGTACAAACGGATAGCTATATGTGTAAATAATATGAGCAATATAAATACAAAAGAGTCCACACAGTTTGGAGTTTGGGCTCTGAATTGGCTGCAATCTGAGACACTGAACGACTTCTTCTTCGAAGTAGAACTGCAGCAGTCGATTGTATACAAAATGGTAGCAATCCAGTGCTTGCCCAAGTGGGTCAGCAAAGTACATTGTTTCTTTATAATTACAAATCAGTAGCCAATGACTACCCGATGATGTTGATATTGAGGCATTGACCACAGCAAAGCAATTTTCTGGCAGTCTTGGAAAATTGTCAGCTGCAAAAACTCCACAAAACTTGTGCTTCAGGTGAAAACATTTATTTACTAGATAAGTTATCTCAAAATTATCCATCAACAGGATATGTAATAACCGAGTTTTTGGTAACTTTTTGTTCAGAAGTGACGTAAAAAGTTGAACTTCGTTCGCCTAGGAATAAAATTTCAACGTTGTCACCCAAAGGTGTTCCAAGAGTGAGCTCCACTGAAATTGAACAATTTGTTATTTCAGGATGAATAAAATCGTGTTAAGCCTCCTGTGTTGAAGTAAGGTTAAAGGCCAGAATAAAGTGAGTTGGATAATCGGCTAGGGGAATGCCATGACCACCTTTATCAAGAAAATCTAAAGCTTCAAGCGTGTTGAAGTAGACTCGTTGATCTGAGGTTGTTGAAATTGGTGTTCCAACAACCGGTAGTCCATTTCGATAAATTACTATTTCATTCAAATTGAATTTCTGGTAATGGAAAGGATTCGTTCTGTTAGTTCCTAAATATGTCTGATTGGTTGACATTGCTATAATCATTCTTCGAACTGATTCTTTGGAGAAGATGTCTTCTTGACTCCAACTGCGGATGCCAGCAGTGGCAAGAAAAGTTCTGGGCAACACCTCCGTGTACCGATAGACAGCTGGTGTTTTTAGCAATTTTTTTTCTATCGTAGACAACACATGATCAGCCACGGTCATTTTGCGCACGTACAGATTTGCTTCAACAATTTTTACTCTGTAATGTTTATTAGATTCGGATATGACGGTAAAATCGTTTGGAGACCTTCTGAAGGAGATGCGTAGTGTAACACCACTGAGAAGATGTTTGTCACAGGTCAATATATCACTGGCCGGTTTTCCAAGTAGAGAACATTCCAGAGAGTCAGCAACTAAAGCTTTTCGCGCAGCAACATCAGTAGCTCTGTTGTCAGCTCCATCAATTTTAGCCGGTTCGTCTTCATAATAATAGCCTTGACAAACTAACCAAGTGCTCTTTGCTGTTCTTCCGGAGGAGAATTCTGTTTCTATGAAAGCCTTGTGTGCGTAGTTGCCGTTTGTATTTGACAATTTAACGCCATTTGCCGAAACTGTACACTCTGAAAACAGAGAGTGTAATGCGTTATTGCTAAAATACGGCGAATCTGTGTTTGTGGCATCAGTACCAAATCTCAAATCGGCGTCATTGGTTCTCGTGATTTTGCATTTTATTTCAAGGAGAAACTTTTGCAAATCAATAAAGTTGTTCCTGTCGCCAACAATTTCGAATTCCAGCATTGGACCATCCGGTGAGTATGATGGACCAACCTTTTGGGTAAAAGCATTGTCAAAGGTGATCAGGAGAGGCTGCTTTTCAAACAGGTCTAGAGTTGTGTTTGTTGCCTCTGCTGGCAATAAATTAGTATTCGTTTTTCACTTTGGAAAAGAAATCTGACCGACTTCTCAGTAACGGTTGATTTCTCTGAATGATTTTTCGGGATTTGACAGGACCGCTCTGTTTCTGTTTTTATAAACATTTCCACCACGAACACCTCCAATTCGGGCTCTTGAGCCACCGACTTGTTTCTTTACCATTTTCTGAACAGTTGATTTGAGTGCTTCTTTAGGACTCTTCTTTTTGGCTACAACGTCAACAATCTCTGGTGCCGCCTGAACAAACAGTTCTCTTCCAATCTTTTTAGCAACAGGCCCCAAAAACTTTTTAGCTAACGGTATGGCCGCCCTACCAATTCCAGCCGCTAAAGCCCCAAACCCACTGCCTCGTTGACGATAGTGTCCTGCAAAGTATGGTGAAGCTGATTGTTGTTGATAGTAAGCTTCCGTTTAATTAAATTTTTTAAAGTTTAAAGTCAGAATAACTTTTCCTGTTCCCGTAAATGGAAAAAATTTGCCAGTTTCGGTTCTCAACTGAACTTCAACACACTGAAAATTGTTTGACAACAATTTGTTATATTCCAAATTGCTAAAAACTATTCTATGCGTAGGTTCAATTTCACAAAGGCTACCGTTTTTCAGGCGTTGTTTTGGATCAATGATACGAATCAGTGGAGCTTTTGTGTCTCCAATGTGTTGATACTCAATTATGTTGCTGTATACAAATATCAATTGTTTTCCTGCAAGCAGATCAAAAGTGTAATCAGCAACAAAAGCTTTTGCTTCTCCGTCACCCAGTGCCAAATTGTCAAAGGAATCTATCATTTTATAACCAAAATGAGTACCTGACCCATCTTTGATTCCTTCAAAGCCCAGAATGCTTCGTATTTTTTCGTCAGGAAATGTAATTCCTTCATTTTTACCAAAAAAACAAAACCAAAACGCCTGTGATTTTATTCTGCTGATGACTGAGTTTAGTTAGACCAGTAGCTGTCTTGATGGCTTTTGTCAGGTGTTCCAAGTTCTCATAGCTTCCAGTATTGATCAAGACTGTCTCCCCTTTGTATGGTTTTGAAACAGCACCAGATGGAATACTTCTCTGATGGTTTTTGTTACCTTCAGAGGAATACTTTATGATTCGAGTGATATTAACCTGGTTGATTCTGGACGGGAAGATAATTTCACTCAAAGCTACTCTCCAATCACCTTGCAGGCTGATTTCTTCATTGGAAAAGTTTTTGAAGTTAGCCAAAGTGTTCTCTGGAAAAATGTCCATGGAAGCTGATGAAACTAAATGTATGGTAAACTCATTCATGCTTTGTGAACGCTTCGCTGTTGTCAGCAACTTTCACTAGTTCCAATTGATAGAACTTACCACTGATTAGATTCTGATTCGAATCAATTAGGCTGTATGTTGGAGGGTTTATCGTTGGAATATTGTAAACTTCAAACACTTCGTTGGTAAATGTCTGTTTATAACCTTTTCGGAAGGGTAAATCAGTTTTTGATATTCTAACAAAATCACCAATTCGAAATTTGGGTCGACTAACTAATTTCTCGGATGCACTTGCATTTAAAGATAACAGATAAGGAACGTCTTTTTTGGTTACTTTGTTCGGAGCTATGTTTGTTACACGGTTGATGCGTGAGTTTATTGTTTGCACAAAATTTTTCAACTGAGAGATGTATGAATATGTCCATATTTCTTCCAGATACTTGTAAATAATATTCTTTAAAGAGCGGATGTTCCTTTCTGCAAACGCAGACTTCTTTTCGCTGAAAGTTTGATAAATTTTAATGTTTCTCCTCTGGCAAAGTGTTTTGAAGTTTCCCTTAAACTCTGTTCCAGCATTTTTTCTGTTACAACTTTTTTCGGCTGTTTATGCTTAATCATACGTTTGAAGGCTTCAGCTGTTGTTATTGCATATTTTGATTTGAGTGGTTCGACACGTAGATAGCGTGAAAGACAGTCAACAGCAATCAATAAGTACTTAATACCTGCGTTCTGTTATGACAGTTTGTCCACGTGTGCCAAGTCAAGAGACCAAATTTCATCAAGGTCATATGCAATAACTTTCAAACGTGCAAAACTTTTTCGAAAGCCCTTATATTTTGTGTGAGCATTCTTGGTCTCTAAAAACTGTTTCACTTTGCGAGGTTGTAATTTTGTGTTTTTATAAATTTTCAACGCTTCCAAACGCAGCTGGCCCTTTTGTGTACATTGACTGCAGCAATTTTTCTTCACTCGTCGTAAGATTCCCATTGTTTTTCCTTCTGTACACTTGGTTCGTACGGAGTTTCGAAACCTTCCTCTTCTTTTTTGTCACTACTGCTTTAGTCTTCGGTGAGTAGTGCTCTGCTGGTCTGTTGCTGCTTCTGGTTGTCGGGTTCTGGGGGCTTTTGAAACTTTGAACGTTTTTGTTTCTGTGATTTATTGACGATTTTTTTTCTTTTTGTTGCGGATTCTGGAGAACTTTTCCTGATCGAAGTTTTAGCATTGCTGTTAACTACTTGTTCTTCCTTTATTTGTAACACTTTTAATAATTCAAAATAATCAGGAGTGTCAATTTTCTTTGTTGGTTGCTGTAAATTGTACAAGAAAGTGAATGCGTTTATGTCAGTTGGACTGTTGTCAATGAGTAAATTCTCGCCTTCACCAATGAGCACACGATTAGACTTTTTAATTAGATCTACAATATAATCACACTTTAGGTATTTTGAATGAGGCAATAGAAATGATGTTTTTAGGACCTGATCTGCCCGTCTCTTTGAATGTTTGAGCCGATTCTCATCAACATCAACACCACAGTCTTGTTCCGACAGTTTGTCATTGAACTGTGCTTCAATGTGTTCCTTTGGTCGCATTCTATTTATAATAGAGAGCTGTGCTGATTTGTGTTTAATGTCAGGATTCTGTAAGACCCGGGTTTGGTATGGTTGAGTTTTCATATAAACTTTTTTGGGAATTAAAATAAATTCCTCAGCAGTTGTCATTTTCTTCTCTTTTATGATTGATTCAAATACTGGAAGCAAAAATGAATAATGAGCCAAACTAAATCAAAACCTGTTTTTGTGAGTAGTATGGCTCTTTTCTTTTCAACTGAAACGTTTTTACGAAGAATAACCTTGATCACGTTTTCATATTGCTCCAAATCGTTAATCTGAACTTTTACATGTCCTCTGATTACGTTGTAAAAACATTCACACAGTACCAATACAATATTGTCGTCGTAAGTCCGGAGAAATTTCCTCAACTCAGGATCAGATAAAACTACCATTCGCTTCAGTATAAAGAACTTTTTCTCGTTCATTTGATATGTGAGTAATATCGGCTTTGTCTGAAGGTATGTAGAAGACCGACGGTCCAGGCTCTGTAATGTTTGAACAAAATCGTAGACAGTCCGAAGTTTTTGGATCCAGGTCAATCAATAAGTGTCCAAATGTTTCTCTTGTTGCTATTTCATAACAATTTTTTAAAAAATGAGTAAGATTCAGTTGGTTACCGAGAAACTCGACTTGCTGAACCTCACGTGGTGATTTGAACGAAATGATATGAGTTGTATTCAAATCTATTGTTCGTGACCATTCACTTTGCTGGTAAAGATTGTGTTTTACATAAATGACATTAATGTTCTTGTGTCGACCTGCGGTAGACAGCTTGACAAACTCTTTGTCATTAAAAATTTCCTCACAAGAATCATCAAATATAAGCAAACAATTTTCAGTATTTTGCAAAAACTCCAAGTTTGTGAATTTTTTGAAAACAATGTTTGAATGCTGGTCAACTTGTGAGTATATTGGTTGCATTTCGTTGTAAAGAAAAATAACATTTTTCGGTACCACGACCTGCGGTAGACAGCTTGACAAACTCTTTGTCATTAAAAATTTCCTCACAAGAATCATCAAATATAAGCAAACAATTTTCAGTATTTTGCAAAAACTCCAAGTTTGTGAATTTTTTGAAAACAATGTTTGAATGCTGGTCAACTTGTGAGTATATTGGTTGCATTTCGTGGTAAAGAAAAATAACATTTTTAAACTTTGGATAAAAGGTGTTTCCTGTTATTATTCTGAAAATTAAATTCGTTTTACCACAACCCGACGGACCTACCACGGCCATAAAGATTCTGTCACTGGTTGGGATAATTTTGTTCATAATCGAGGATTTGGTAAGATATATCCAACTAAACTCGACAAAATCGAAATCCAAACTGATGTTTACTCACAAGTTGGTTTAAGCACAGTCAATTTCACAATGCAAAGAACTATTAGCGTCAAAATTACAAACATTTGAACAAAAAACACAACTTCCGACCGTGGTAAAGTTATCTGGTTACAAAATTTCCAAGTAGATTTTCCACTACTTTGCTTTTCGTAAAGAGTTTCTTGCACAACTTGATCAACTGTTACTTGTTCCATCACAAAAGAAAATGTGTATAAAATGAAAATTTATTGTACTTTTTAATGTTTTACATAGAACAGTTCATAACAACTATAATCACTCAAAAATTCATTCATGTGCACCATGAAACATGCGGGTAATCTTGTAGTTTTTTCATAGTACACAATTTTTTTGACTTTGTCCGTGTTCACGAGTTCCTGAATTTCTTCAGGCAGCATTTTGTCATTTTGATCTACTTCTTTACCAGTTGGATGTTTCGATATCTATAGAACTTTCGGAGGCGAGACTTTGCGTTGAGAATCCGACATTTTGTTTTCTCCACTGAATAAAAGGCTCGATGTAAAAAACCAAGTGTGTAATCGAACGAATTTCCTCCTCTGTCAATAACACCCTAACTTTTTTCTGACGAATTTGAGTACCACTTCATATCGCTTCTCCTTTGCAAATTGAAAGTTTCAGTGTCCCCTCCTTCGTGATCAAGGCGCAAATAGTCGAATTCGCTGACAAGGGTGCTTCCACTTTCGTCAATTCTTCTCTCATTTGTCAACCAGTCAAAATAGAAACAAGCTTTTTCCCGTGCACAATGATTGTTGAAGATACCACGTTGTGTTGAGCTATGATTCCCACAGTTAACTGTAAAAAAACTGTAAGATATTTTAGGACACTTCAGAGTATTGAAATCGATTACTGGACAATCGAGCAACTCCGATAAAAGTTGAGACTTTTCAAAACCTTTAGCGTTGTAAACCGCTCTTGGGTTTCTTAAGCGAACGCTTTGGACAATTTGTGTTAGATAAATGTAAGGATAGTTTTCAGAGTTCCAATCTAAGCCATGTAAGTTTTTAGATAACCAACTGATTGAAGTTTTCTGCGGATTTGTCAAATCGGAAAATTTTGATGGTGGTGAAAACAAAACACAATCGTTGTAATCTTCAGTACATATACCAAACTCTTTAACAATAAATTTTTCTTTCCTGTGACGGAAACCTTCAAGGTCTAACACAACTGTTTTACTGCTTAACATTCCAACAAGTGATAAATTTTTGAGCGGAAAATTTTAATTTACAAACAAAAAAGAATTCCTGTCAGATGTCCAGTGAAACAACTATTACGCTTCCAGGGAAGCATGTATGAGTAGCCTGGTCCTTCAGTGTAGAGCTCCTGGATGAAACCACCAGCGTCATGCAAAATTGCGTGTAATCGTAGAATTTTGGAGTTGTTTAGGTATGAATCTAAAGAAGAGTTATCTATTCCAATAAGTCCTCCGTAAGGTCGAAGTTTCAAAGCATTATCATAATCAAAGTTTTCCTTTTGACTAAAGTATTCACTTGCTGCTAAGAAATAGTTCAGTCTTACTGAATTGTTTGGGTATGTTGTGGCTAATAACAAATACTTCTCATGAATGTTTTTCAAACAATATCTACAAACTATTGGTTTATCAAGACGCATTCCGAGTTAGATTGAAGTCGACTGAATCTGAAAAAAACAGACACTTTTAATTTTTTCTATGAAAAAAGAAGTCAATCTAATTCATAGAGGAACAGATTACAAAACTAATTGTCTGCTGCAGTTGAAAGCGTTAAAAGTAATTAAAACATTTTTCATGTTTGTCCTCGTTCATTCGTAAAACAGTGACATTTTTATACAAACTCTCTTTCATTAGAAAGTCAAACACAACAAAAAAGAATTTGTCTATTATTTCCGTTTTATAGCACCAGTTTGAACATAAGGTTTTGTAAATAAAATAACAACCCACTTAAATTGTTCTATATTGATTCTTAAAATAGCTTTCCGGAAAGATAAGTACTGGCTGGGATTACACTGATACTTTCAAATCTGTCTTTATTTTAGATAAGCTGAGTACATGTAGCATAAAAACAGCAGACACTAAAGAAAATATCTTCTCGTCCATATAATTAAATCTTTGTAGAACACAAACACTTCTATTTACGGTAGCAGACCACCCACAAAATGAGTTTTCAGTTCTTCGCTTAAACCAGATTCTTTAGATTCAATACTTTATAAGTAAAATATTTATATTCTGTCTCAATCGTTGGAAATTGTATTGATATAGGTTTGCGCTTTGATAATTCTTGTTGATAAGAACTAATCAGATTACTTCAACAGTAATTAACTCATTATATTTACCATATTCTTCTTAGATTTTTCTAACAGTCTTTTCTTTGGTATATTTTACAGTCCTCATCAATTTATTCAAGGCCACTTATACGAGTGTAAACAGACGAAGATATCACTGAAATCTTAAAATGTTTCCCATTGCAATTATACTAAAAGAAAAATGTTCTTCCAGCAGTCGAACAATTGCATACGAGACTTTAAAAAAAGAAAATATTGTTATTGTTCAGCAAGAGTATCAAGGCAAAGACTGGAAAACTGTGGAACACATGGCATTACCTGTTGTTACTTTCGATTTCATTCAGTCTTTTAGATTTGAAAAAGCGTCACTTAAGGGATTCAATATACTCTGGAATTCGTTGCGGGCTGTACTCGTGAGTTTATATTTGACTCAAACGTTCTGGGAGATGATATTAGAAGAATTCTCTATGATTACGATGTTCAAGAAGTACCTATCTACGAAAATCAGGAAGAATATTGGCAGGATTTGGAGTTCATTGAAAACTTTTGGAAAATTCCAGCTATTACTGAAACTCCAGTTTCAACAACCAAGAACTTAGAAAACTCGATAATATCTACAAAAATTTCAACAAGTTTAATCAAAACACCCGAATGTAGTAGGCTCGTGGCAACCAACAGTCTTGAAACGCCGCCTGTCAGTTCTTGTCTTGCTCCAAAAAAACGTAAACTCTAAACTAGTCTCCTAAAACCTCAAACAGTTATAATCTTTTGAATTGCATTTGCTCAACCTCGATAAACTACTAATAATACCATAAAACATTGTTCGTTGTTTTGTTGATGTTTTAATTGTTTGTTCGTCTCTAGTGTTCTCTCATTTGATGGCTAAAAGTATGTTCTGAAAAAAAAAACTTTCATAATGACAAATTCAATATGTTTTCCTGGAGGGACTCTTGGAAGTTTGCTAGTACAATATGTTTTCCTGGAAGTTTTTATCCAAATAAATTAAATCTGTTAGTTCAAGCGCAAGACATAAGCAGATTATTTACTTCCTTAATGTCTCTATTTTTTTTAAGTATAAAAACAAGTGTTTACACTGACAGCTACAAAACGTCTTTCTGTACCGCTACTGTCATAAGAAAAAATAAAAAAGAAGGAACAATCGTCAACCGCTGGCATAGTTTGTTTACAAATCAAACTCAAACTCAAACTGAAACTCAAACAAATTCTTATAAGTTTGCTCTATTGCTATACAAGTACTGTGTTAAACCGTAATAACAAAACCACCCAATGCAGACAGTTGAACATGTAAACTTATTCAAAAATAAATCATTGACACTCTCGGTCGATCGGTCTCCCAATCACAATGGAATACGACAACTACTCGTGTATAATGACCTTCGGCAGTGACTATAGTAGTTTGTCATAGTATACATTATATTCTAAAAATAGATTGATGACACAGAGAGTTCTAACAACAACAGATGCATAGCAACAACCACTCACCTCCTTGCCTATTACTATATTTTGTTCTCATGCATAATCAAATAAAGGGTTATAAGAGTATTTGAGAGTACTGACTGATAGTAACAGACATAAAGAATACAACAAACAGTCAACAACCTATTGATGACAGTTTTTGGTTATAAAACATTTGATATAATCTTAGTACCAGGTAAAATGATGTCCACAAAAAATTAACATTAACATCTGCAACCCAGCGCAAATTGTGTTTCACACAATTTTAATACTTCAGAATTTTTGAGTTTTCCCAAAACTTTTCAAAGTTTTTTTTCAATGATTAGGCCCACCAGGTGAGATGAGGTCAACAAAAAATTGCCTTTGAGACCTGAAACCCAGCGCAAAATTCATTTCACACAATTTTAGTACTTGAAAATTTTTTGAATTTTCCCAAAATTTTTCAAAGTTTTCTTTTCAATGATTAGGCCCACCAGGTGAGATGAGGTCAACAAAAAATCGCCTTTGAGACCTGAAACACAGCGCAAAATTCATTTCACACAATTTTAGTACTTGAAAATTTTTGAATTTTCCCAAAATTTTTCAAAGTTTTTTTTTCAATGATTAGGCCCACCAGGTGAGATGAGGTCAACAAAAAATCGTTACTGGGTGTTACTGTGTTCGCAACGGGGGGACACGAAAAAAATTTTCGAAAAGGCGATAGTTTTTGGCGTTTTCCACCGCTCTTGCCAAAACGCCAAAAACTATCAACTTTTCGAAAAAATTTTTCGTGTCCCCCCGTTGCGAACACAGTAACACCCAAATGTCCCCCCCCGTTGCGTGCCCAGTAAGACACCTTACTACTGATGTATACTCTTTTCGAGAGATGTTTGGTTACCTTAATTGTGATATTAATTTTCAAAAAGTTCTAATGTGATTTCTTAGCTTATCAGTGGTATATGTTCTAGTATGAGTATATGGAGAGTGAAAACGTCTCATTTGCAAAGTTTTGAAAAATTCAAAATTTATTCAGTTTTCCATGTTTTTCAATTATATCACTTTCTCATGTCACGACAAAAGATGTCGATCAGATAAAAATTGGTCAAACAAAAAATTTGGGCTGGTATAAAGTTTCTAAACCCCTCTTTACGGAGGGTTGGAATAATCAAATTTTTGCATAGCAAGTTTGATACAAGTGTCTAGAACCGATTATGTGTAATCTCGTCAATATGTACTAAATTTTTCAATTTCATGGTCATTTTGTTTTATTCATGAATATTTGTGGGTCGTGTTTTATCCAATGTGTGCCTCTTTTGCCGGTCTTTTCTGGCGTGATTTGAACCGACATCAGGTGTTTCTAACTGAGATGCATTACATTAACTATTCCCCCGGAACTAAAATGACTCTAGGCCACCTATCTCTCTAATTGAAATATGGATTCCATAATCTTTCCTGTGACCTCACGCGCTTTGTTTTGTTTTTCCCGGTTCTGCTTCTAGTTGGCCTGCTTTGAACCAAATCACTGTTCTCTTTCACTGTTTAGAGTTAAAATAGCAGCAACCATATTTATTTCATTCAGCGAGCTGAATAAATTTTTGTTTTCACAACAAAGTTGCCTGAATGAACTTTTGCCGTTTGACGTTGATATTGGTTTGCATAACCTATAATGTAAAAACAGCCAATAAAATTAATCGGCGATTTAATATAGCGAGGTGAACATAAAAGTGTCAATTTTTGATTACTTTACTACGAACCGATTATAAATCAAGCTCTCGAAATTAGGGACTTTTGAAAGACTGTCAGTGCAGGGGTGGTTGATGGGGGTTACCGAGGGGAGTAAGAAAGAAGGGTGTATGGAGAGTGCGGGGGAGGGGGTGGAGGCGGATATAGACGGTTAATTCCGGTGGCTCTTTTAGCAACCAGACAGTTCTAAGGTTTTTGTATATTTCTGGGCTTCTTAATAATTTTGATAAACAGTTTCCGGCACAATTGCAGGCTACAGCGGTTGCCAAAATTATTTAGACTGACAAGTTTATTTTGAACAAACATATATCACGTGCGCTCCAATTTCGCCTAAAGGTTTGAAATAACCGGAGGCTCTTTGAACTTTGCAAATGTGACACAATCCTCGGAGCGGGTGAAGAATAATCACCCAGAAGCTAAAAAAATAATTCTGAAAAGTATAAAATGGTAAGTGAACCGCCATAATACTTGCAATATCATGGTTCAGTAAAATCGCTCCAAGCATTACCACTTATTGTCATTATAGCTCAAGACCAGAACATTGAACGAACTTAATTCTCGTGAGAATTGATAAGTTGACCTTTGCCTGAAGTAAAAAAGGGGGAATAACCAAATAGTTGTCCAAGTTAAATGTCCCCTGTATCTCAGCATTATTAAAAAATGTTATTTGAATATACTTTCAAATATCATTTTTTGAAATGCTGAGACACTGGGACTTTTAATTTTGAACTAATTTGCCACTCCCCTCTTTAATATAGGCAAAAAACTTAAGCTATATGAATCAAGTTAAAGAAACATTACGGTTAATGTTCACTGGCTAGAGCATGCCACTAAAAGATTTGTCCTGGATAAAAATTCTCAAATTTTGAGAAAGCGCTAGAAACTAAAAATTTTTATAACGGCCAGGTCACCAGTTTGTTAGTTGCCTCTGTTACGCGTCAAATGGATCCGAAAAATTGAAAAAAATCCAAAACTCACCAAAACTTTGCAAACTTTACTCTTTACCTCGGAAACAGAGATAACCAATTGCTGAACAACTGAACAACGAACTCAACAATACTTAGTGGTAGGTAGAAAGGATAATGAAAACGAACACTTTATCAAAATTTTATATTATTTTTTTTGCATTTTTCACCTTCGAATTTTCCGTAGTAAAAATATTGCAGATTTAGGTATGCATTTCAATTCTAAGGACATCGAACATAGCATTTTTTAATAAATGCTTTGCTCTCTTTTTCAATTAACAGAGATAACTGATCTTATTGATTATCAGAATGTTGAATTTTCTAGGAATCAGATTTCTGTATTCTTTTCCAAAGTTCTTTTCCAAATAACGTAGACACAGTAAGAAAAAACTTGAATGAAATCAGAAACGGAATAAATCAGAAGAAAAATTTAAAAATATTCAAAAATTTTCATTTTGTTAAATTTGGAAACCTTGAAGGAATTGAATTCTAGACTGTGGGTATCAGATATGAAAGTAAACAGAAACAAACAGAAAAATGTTCTATTTAATTTGTTTTCTGCAAAAACATTTGACTTCTTTGAAAAAAATTAGCTTTTTTAAAATTTGACAGGACTACAATTTTTTCCTTTTTCAATTGCTCAACGTGTTATAGCTTTGATCAGTGATTTAGAAGAATAGTAATAGTTTGGAATGAAACTTAAAACTTTTTATTTTTGATTTTTATCTGCAGTAAAATGAGAAAACTTTTCGCTAACAACATCAAAATGGGAGAGAGGTTGGGGACTTTTCCTTCCAACGTGTTGCTGCTACTTCATTAGTCTATGATGGTATGGTTCTACAGCAAACATGTCATCCTCAACTTGAGATTTTTGAAATTTTGCAGACTTTAATTCTTGTTAAAAAATAATTTGATGATGAAAATAGGTCTTTTTCCCCAATAACTATTTCACTCTACTTCGACTCTACTTCGTTTTAACACAACTATTTTTGCTGACCTAGAACACATGCAGTCAGCAGTCACTAAATACAGATTTTTGGTTTTTTACTTGTCTCTAGTAACACCGCACGATTACACACATTTGGGCCCGCATCATCAGCTTTTTTGGTACTGGTTTTATGTTTAACTTGATCTCACTTAACTGTTACCGATTGCTGTTTTCAAATGCCTCTTTAAAACCTTGCTCTTTGAAAATGTTTAGTGTGAAAAAAACGCAAGTTATTTATCTAATTCTTCAGATACTTATCTTGGGAAATTTTGAAACATTCTAGAAAGAGAAGACACCGTATCTTGAATATTTGGATAGAAACTTTTCTGAAAAATTACCAATTGCAGTTTTTACTTGACGTGAGCGTTGAAAATAAACTGGGTAAGTGACAGAATTTTATCAACCAGGCGGCGACTTATTTTTATCAAATATTTAAGATATCACAAGAAAATATTTACGAGCCATGATGTTTGATAGATCTTATTTTAAATTACTGTATGATGGTAGCATAAAATTGCTATCATAACTGCTAGATATGATAAGAACGTATATGATTGTTTGGCAAAATTCACTGGAATTATTTGAGTTTCATTTTACCTTATCACTAGCTCGTCAAGTATTTTTATAATTCTTTTCTTTTATTATTTGCTTGTGGAACTAAGCTTGGCATCAAAATCTGGTGCTCACGAAGCTGCAACTAAAAAAAACAGGCATTAATCTAAAGAAAACCGCTCAACGATATGCGTTTGAATGTAATTTTCCAACCTAGAAAGCTTACAAAAAATCACATTTTGTTCAAAATTGTTTGATATATGAAAAAAATTTCGCACTAAACTAGAAGACCTATTATAAATAAAAAAAGGCCACTCTAGACGACCAATGAAACCTGCGATTACTGAGACATGACAAACATCAAAAACAAATAAGACAACAATCATTAACTACAACCAGAGTTCTTTTTTATAACCAAGTCAAAATAGCTTCAGATGAAACCTGAACCGAACGAAATCACCTACTCAGTACTAGAAAAAATACGGGACTAGTATCATTATTTCTTATTAATGATACTAGGCATCAGGTAGACGAAAAAGGAACAAAATCAACAAAGTTAATGAATACGTTCATTTTTCGAAAAAAAAATTAATTTTACATATAATAAAGAAATCACAAAAAACTACTGAAACCTGTAAACAAAATCATGTTTTTTTCTTTCATGGGAAGCCAGATAGTCCTGTAAAACTATGAGTTTTTCACTGATATTATAAAACGAAATTGTTGGAACGCATTTGCCCGCAAATGGAATTTGTCAGAAATTGCGTCCGTGTTTGAAATCGTCCGGGTAGGCCAGAATAATGAACCAACAAAAAAAGAATATATATATATATATGTATATATATATATATATATATATATATATATATACATCTATATATATATATATATGTATGTTTATATATATATATATATATAAATATATATATATATATATATATATATATATATATATATATATATTTATATATATTTATAGAAGACAATCCGAAGAGGTTGTCTTCTTTACAATCCGAAGAGATTCTGGGTTGTAGAGATTCATGATAAGACGAAAACTGTCCTTGATTTTGCTGCACGTCCAGTAAAAAAAAATGTATTTGTTCAAAATGTTAGTGAGAAAGACAATTTGACAATACAGGTCACTATACACAATATCAAAAAATGGTAAATTTTTGAACAATTAACTAGTTATTTTAGCCAATTAGCCAAGAACCGTCAAAATTAAAATTCTTAAACACTCTCACAGGCAATGAAAATAGAACTAGCCCCCTTCGGAGCTCGCGAAAATTTTGTCTGCAGTTTTTATTTGTCTACTTCTTGAAAATTTTGGAAAAAAGATTAGGGGAATTTTGGTACATTTTTTATGAAAAACCCTGAAATTTGAAAACTTTTAGCCAAAAAATTGGAGCAATTAGCTCAGTAACACTTCTCTGGTTTTGAGGGTAAAACCATTTACACTATATAAAACAATTTAACAACTTTTTGAAGCAAAAAAGACAAAAACTTGAAGAGACCGTATCTTGATTATTTGGATAGAAACTTTTCTGAAAAATTACCAATTGCAGTTTTTACTTGACGTGAGCGTTGAAAAAAAACTGGGTAAGTGACAGAATTGTATCAACCAGGCGGCGACTAATTTTTATCAAATATTTAAGATATCACTAGAAAATATTTACGAGCCATGATGTTTGATAGATCTTATTTCAAATTACTGTATGATGGTAGCATAAAGTTGCTATCATAACTGCTAGATATGATAAGAACGTATATGATTGTTTGGCAAAATTCACTGGAATTATTTGAGTTTCATTTTACCTTATCACTAGCTCGTCAAGTATTTTTAAATTTCTTTTGTTTTATTATTTGCCTGTGGAACCAAGCTTGGCATCAAAATCTGGTGCTCACAAAGCTGCAACTAAAGAATGCAAAAAACAGGCATTAATCTAAGCAAAACCGCTCGACGATATGCGTTTGAATGTAATTTTCCAACTTAGAAAACTTACAAAAAATCACATTTTGTTCAAAATTGTTTGATATATGAAAAAAATTTCGCACTAAACTAGAATACTTATTATAACAAAATAATGCATTCTAGACGACCAATGAAACCTGCGATTA
>NW_027453101.1:100021-156021 GCF_964194025.1 Convolutriloba macropyga | reverse complement strand
TCATGCCATGCGGATAATAGGGTATAGATTTGCATGGGGATAATAGGGTATAGATTTGCATGGGGATAATAGGGTATAGATTTGCATGGGGATAATATGGTATATAATTGCATGGGGATAATATGGTACATAATTGCATGCGGATAATATGGTATATAATTGCACGCCGATAAAACGTTATATAATTGCATGCGGATAATGTGGCGGTAATTGTCTCGCCGTCTGACTTTCTTTTTCCCCTAAGTTGACCGTCCGCTTATTGAACTTAGGCTAAAGAAACTTTCGTACAAATTGAACTGAAAATAAAAATTGAATCAGGGCCGTTCAAATTAAAGCAACACTCCAAACAAAATCTGAACAAATCTCGCACAAAGTATTTCTCAATACTATTCTGAAATCAACACACTATGAAATTGAGTTTGTACACTGTCCCTTTCACTATTCGCCGCTACTTTCTGTAGCTTCTAAATCAATGAATGAACAAAAACTTTTGTTCCTCCTCTGAGCTGCTTCTATCAAAGTCAACAATTTAGTCATCAGAAATGTCCTCATCTCTTATTCCTCCCGCATTAATGAAACCAGGATCGGGCGGCGAATAGTGGCTGGCATTGTCCAGTAGTAGGTTCAAGTTATCGCTACAGTGTTTTCTCATTCTTTTCTCGGGGGTTGTAGATATGTTTGAAAGTCCCAATCCACTTCAGTGTCACGAAAAATTTTACTTAAATTGTCACTATTCTTTGTACTGTAATCCCAACTTATCTGACTTTGGTCAGGATCAAACCATCCGAGCGAACTAGACGTTTCGCTTTGATTATCGCTCACCACAAAAAAGTGTCCATATGGGAGCGTTCGCAACCCATCTCCGCAGATATATCTCTTATTATCAAAAGCGGATAGAGATATTTTATTAGCTGTCACCGTTTTCAGTACATGATTTTCGGATGTTATTCTTGTATTTACCGCTCTAACTGGTTTCGATGTTTGGAGAGTTTCTTTATATAATGCGTGGGTGAGAGGTTTTTGGGCTGCCCTGGTCACACCTTTAGCAGACAACTTGCGACAACCTAAACAAGGTAAACATGTTTTACAATAAGCTATTAAGTTTTGTTATGTAGTTTCCTCCAACGCACTTAACTTGCATTCAATTTACTGAGGGAAGGGGTTAGAAATTATTCATTATATGGACTCACTTTTTGATGTGATTGAATACATCTTGAGTTTGAGGCACACAAACTCGGATATATAGTCTCCACTGAGTTCGTCCTTGAATTTAAGGACTTCAGACTTATTGTTGTTGCCGTGAAGTGGGTGGTCTTCTAGATAGGATGAAAATCGAATTCGATGTTTACTTCCGCAGATTGGTTGGCTAAATCCTCATACAGATCGTTTGACTCAATTCTATATATGAGGCTGTCTGTATCCGAGTACAATATACGACATTGAAATTTTTGTCGCATAACTTGATAATGAAAGCGGTACATATAGTACTTAGACAAGTCGAGCACAGTTGCACCCACAATAGTCGGCGTATTCCACGTTATAATTTTCGGCTTGCTGCACATAGCGGCCATGTTCTCCCCAAATATTTTGAATCTCTCAAATTCGAATTTCGAAACAAGTTTTTCTGCTCTCTCCGCATTTCGTGTAATTTCCACCCTCGACTGTCGCCTTTTCGACTCAATTTTTTTGCCATATACAAAATTATTCATGAGTTTATAATAATTCTGTTGGATTTTTTTAGTTGCGTTTTTCCGCATATTGCTATTCAAGGTAATATACGGTTCGAGCCATCGTTCCTGATTGAATTGCAGCACGCGGTGAAGTTTCGTTATACGTAATCCAAGTTGCACATATAATTGGAGTAATTTATAATGGACTACGTAGTTCTTCTTGTCAAACAGTGTTTGCAGTAGTTTAGGGACCTTAGCTTCAGGAATATTGTACTGCTCTTTTAGGTTGAATTGGAAATCGCTTAGCCACACGTCTTGTACAATTTCCTTTACAGGCGCTAGCGGATAATCCCTTTGGTTGTCGTGAACGTCTGTAGGACACTCCAGATCCACATCAGCAAAGTAGTCGATGGCAGAATCCTGAGGCATATTCAAGATCTGGCTAATGGAAACTTCATTGGAAATTCTAAAGCTTCCGATCGGAAGCAGCTCTTTCTGCATGACACCCCCATACAAATTATTAGCGTCGAGGCACAACCCGAATGCGGAAGCCTCTTCTGGGTTAAAGCCCGTTAAGAACTGATTGTTGGCTTTGAAGTATCTCGTTTCGAATACGGAAGTAATTCCGCCTCTTACTGACTGTTCAATCATGTGCAGGTGCTCGGTTTCTGTCAAAAGTTGTACGAGTGCTTTTGTTATCCGTAAAGCTGCATCTTTTGCCATATTTGGCGCTGTGAAAAATTGCGCCACGTCCAATCTGTATGTCTGGAAACTGAATTCGCGACAGTATTCCGAACAGCAGGCCAGAAGGGCAACGTCCAGTTTCAAATAGGAATCGTGGTAGTCCTGCATTGTCTCACAGTTTAGCAGCTGCCACATCTTCTTCGCTTTATCTAATCCGGACTCATTGATTGATATTTTTCCGTTTTCCAAAGCTTTCGTCCATTTGTTGAGAGCCGGAAGCTCCCTCTCCGCAAACTTTGACCGGTCGCTCATGTAGGAATAAGGGTGATAACCCTTCTGCTTCAGAAGTCGTCTGTCAGGTGCAGGAATATGGGCGAACATAGACTCCATTATACCAAACTCTGACTCTGGCAAGGACTCCACCAGCTTTTCGAGAGATCCGTTGAAGAGTTTGTAAGAATCAACGAAGCGTAGATATTCGTAAACAGGTACGACCTTCTTGTCAGCCCTCTCAACTCTATCAAATTGCACTCCCAGCATCATTGCAATGTATTTTTCGTCTGCTGCTGGTATGACGTTGATTGTTGTTGTCGGTTAGCACTTTTGCAGACTAAGACAAATATGATGGAGGTCATAATTTTGGATGTTGTGTCCAATTACGGGAATAAAATTGGAATTCCGGCGCGCTCTGTTACACTGTGGGTGGGCCCAACCCAGGAAGCCGCCACTGTAATGGCAGTGGTCCAGATCTTTTTCATCAGTTTCTGAGAATTCGTTTCCACAAATCCAACACTGTTTGCTCGCATCTTTATGAAGTGATGATCGGTCACCACGGAAGAAAGGGTGTTTGCTCTTCTGTTCGTGTATATCCTTAGCAAGTTTATGAATCATTTGAATGAAATTTTGCATGCAGTTTTCCGAGCTGTCCAAATGACTAAATTTGGGCTCGGGGTTGCCGTGCTCAATAACAGTCAATGAAAAGCCACATGGTTCGTGAACTTCAATTGGTCGCGATGAAGCTCTCTCTTCACTTGGAGCACAGGAGGCCACTGGTTTGAGAAACGACTCGAAATCAAAATAGATGACTAAGGGAGCAAACCAAGTAGCTGACCAGTTTGTGAATTTGTATAAATTATTGTCTGGTTTTGGCATGCGGATAACAGCTGGTGGATTATTACCGCAAACTTCAACATGATCCTTAAAGTTATTAACATCCTTGTGACACAAGTAAAGACAGTTCCGGCATAAGTGAAGAGTTGACTTCAATTTGATGTTTTTGATGAAGCAGAACAGCCTGCACAAATCTTTGATAAGAACGTAATGGTGTTTATCATTCTCATAAAGAACAAGCAAATCGAGGCTCAATTCGGAAGTTGTCCTGTTAGACACCCGCATTGGAAACAAATCTCGGTTTTCAAATCCAAAAACGTTAACCTCTACGTCGTTAAGTGTTTCAAACTTATCAATGTCATTGAAACCCATGGGCATTGAAAACTCACCAGCAGGTTGAAGCGATGACATGTTTTGATAGAACTCGGGTGATGTTATCTTTAAAGAGTCATTTCGTCCTTCTTCTCCCTCAAAATTGTTGCACTTAAGATAGGAAGCTGCGATAAAGCTGTAAATGAAACAGTTGTTGTCTGTATGGTTCCTTATGTTGAGAAGGGCTCTACAATTTTGTAACTTTTTGGTAAGGCAATAAATGAAGATCCAGTGGCCGGTCTGTATTTGTCGAACTTAATATTGACGCGAATAACTCTTTCCAACATCCAACCACTTCCAGAAGAGGCAAAGGTGAACAACACAGCGAGCATTTTTTCCACCATTTCTACAAAATTGTCATTTGAGAGCCCTTCATCGTACACAGGAGTCATCAGAGAGTTAGCGAAGATGGTGATACGCTCGTCGTCTTCATCAGGCTCACGAAATTGTTTGAAAAGTTGCAGTTCTGCTGAGAATTGAACTTTTTGCGGGCCCGCTGATAGTTTTTGATCAATCAGTTCCTGAATTCGCTCCTGTTTGAACTTCATGAACGCCTGGAGGTCTCTTGCTGGCACCATTTCGTCATCCGTGGGTTCTATTGAGTAGGATTGAAGACTGCCATTAAGACTGATCGGAGGGTTGAGTAGGTTGAAACTCAGCTCCAAAGACTGGAATTGAATGAACTGATCTTGCTTGTTGGGCATAGAGCTGCGAACTGTTGAATCCGAGGTGGCAAGCCCGACAACAGTTTGTGAACCTTGAATGTTGAGTTTGCATGTGTTCCTCCAGTTCTGACATTTTTCGAGATGTAAACTCACACAAAGAACAGTGATAAGTTGGTAATTTCATTTCATCTGGATGAAATTTTGTTTCATGGCGAGAACGATTTCCTCTAGTGCTAAGCATAGAGTCGCAATACCGACATGCAAAAGTCATGACGATAGAATATAACAACCTGACTTGAATATAACAACTTGAATTGAATTTAGGAAAGAATTGAATGATTCGGAAAACTAGTATTGCACTTTGTGGTAATTGCATTCGCTACGAAGGGTGTTACATGAGGGCATTCTGTATAACAACGTAGTTTGGTGGGCGCCAAATTCAAACATTTGAATTCGTCAAATTTTATTGGTTGAAACTGGCGGGAAATTTTCGGTTCGAATTTTTATTGAAAATAAACGCAAAAAAGATATAAAACACTTTCCGATTTTAAAACTATGTGCTAGTAGACCCTCAGAGGGGTCATACCGAGTGTTGTTTTTGTGATTCACTTAAAAAAACGCATTTCAAAAAGCGGAGAAACATGTTACTTTCTTTTTAGTTTTTCAAAAAATTACCATTTTAGACCTCTTAAAAACGGGTGGTTAGAGTTGTCCTACGCTGTCAAGTGTGATGAGCAAAATTACTCCCCGGGACAAAAAACATAGGACCGCACTAAAAAAATTGCTCTAAAACGAACCGAAAAAAAGTTTTTTTTTTCTGTCAATCATCATAAATCAATGTCATTAAATGACAATTACATCACAGAAACATGTGTTTTTTTTCTGAACCCTTTTTCGATGACAGGTGTTATGAGAGAAATTGATGCCGTGGGCCCACAATCGGCAAAAATGCAAAGAAACGCGATCTAAAATCTTTCCTTAGGGTACTTCATATGCTAATTAATGCCAGATGTTAATGTGACATTGATGACCAGGTGTTTTGGAAATCGGTGAAGGAGCCATTTTTCGGCCATGATGCTTATGACCAAAAACATCCAGCATGTTCCCATGAAGACATTGGTATAAAAAAAAATCCAATTTTTTTTTCATTAATTAGCAATAATGTTAATTAGTCACTAATTAGCCGTTAATTAGGCGCCAATTATCTCCGTAACGGTTAAGTTAAATTTGACGAGCGTGATGAGATGTTTTGCAGGACACAGTGTGCTGAGAACCCCTGCACCATCAGTTTTATCGCAAGTGTTTTTTGAAGCCCTCAATTTTGGGGTCAAAGGTCAGAGGTCATCTATCAAAAAAAAATTTTTTTCTCAATTTTTTTAAATTTTTTTTCACAAACCTGCTTTTTTACCATGTTGAACGAGAGCGCAAAGCTAGGCGGTGCTGCTAGAGGACGTAAAAACTTTTTTAACAGAATCTAATGACATCATTTGGGTTTTCAAGTGCATTTTTTCTAATTTTATCTCTGACGGATTACAATTTTCGACAACTTTTCCAATTTATGAATTGGTTTCAGAGTTCATATGCTGCTACTCTTTTGGTATAATGTTAACAGGTCTTTTGAGCCAAAAACTGCACACATTTTGCAAAACAGAGTTTGTGTTAATTCCATATAACTTTAGGCTTAACAAGCAGATGTTTAGAATTTTTATTGATTCGAAAGTCTAATTGTGGATTATTACCACAAAAACTAAACAGTTCATAGTGATTGCAGTACATGAAGGCCTGCTTGGAAAATAATATCTGTGATTGCGTCATAGGGGAAAGTAAAAATCTTCCCTGAACAAGTCGGAACATGATCACTTACTTGAATTATATTTTTGTCTAAGTTTTGAATAGAAACACAAAACGGACAAAAAAGAAGTTGTATTACAAATTCAAGAAATAGAAACGAAGTAAAATGTATAACACAAACACGCACAAATTAACTTCTCAAAATTGAAACAGTTTTTTATATGAAAGTAAAGTTTCAAGTTCTAATTCAGTTAATTTAATCGAATAGGTCCATCAAAGAATTTTCTGGTCGTCGCTTTTTTGGTGCACCGCTAACGTTTGGAGTCTCTGAACACGTGGGTGTTTGGAAACTGTCGCTCAGAGCCTCTCGTTTTGGCGTTTGAAAAGTTGTTCCGGACAGAACGTTCTCGTCAAAGTTATCGAAATCGTTTGGAGGGTTCCTGATTTCAGCAAAGAGAGATGGGCTGGGTGCCGGCGTAACAGTTGGACTTGGGTCAATTGCCAACTCAGCACCAAAGACTGGAATTGAATGAACTGATCTTGCTTGTTGGGCATAGAGCTGCGAACTGTTGAATCCGAGGTGGCAAGCCCGACAACAGTTTGTGAACCTTGAATGTTGAGTTTGCATGTGTTCCTCCAGTTCTGACATTTTTCGAGATGTAAACTCACACAAAGAACAGTGATAAGTTGGTAATTTCATTTCATCTGGATGAAATTTTGTTTCATGGCGAGAACGATTTCCTCTAGTGCTAAGCATAGAGTCGCAATACCGACATGCAAAAGTCATGACGATAGAATATAACAACTTGACTTGAATATAACAACTTGAATTGAATTTAGGAAAGAATTGAATGATTCGGAAAACTAGTATTGCACTTTGTGGTAATTGCATTCGCTACGAAGGGTGTTACATGAGGGCATTCTGTATAACAACGTAGTTTGGTGGGCGCCAAATTCAAACATTTGAATTCGTCAAATTTTATTGGTTGAAACTGGCGGGAAATTTTCGGTTCGAATTTTTATTGAAAATAAACGCAAAAAAGATATAAAACACTTTCCGATTTCAAAACTATGTGCTAGTAGACCCTCAGAGGGGTCATACCGAGTGTTGTTTTTGTGATTCACTTAAAAAAACGCATTTCAAAAAGCGGAGAAACATGTTACTTTCTTTTTAGTTTTTCAAAAAATTACCATTTTAGACCTCTTAAAAACGGGTGGTTAGAGTTGTCCTACGCTGTCAAGTGTGATGAGCAAAATTACTCCCCGGGACAAGAAACATAGGACCGCACTAAAAAAATTGCTCTAAAACGAACCGAAAAAAAGTTTTTTTTTCTGTCAATCATCATAAATCAATGTCATTAAATGACAATTACATCACAGAAACATGTGTTTTTTTTCTGAACCCTTTTTCGATGACAGGTGTTATGAGAGAAATTGATGCCGTGGGCCCACAATCGGCAAAAAAGCAAAGAAACGCGATCTAAAATCTTTCCTTAGGGTACTTCATATGCTAATTAATGCCAGATGTTAATGTGACATTGATGACCAGGTGTTTTGGAAATCGGTGAAGGAGCCATTTTTCGGCCATGATGCTTATGACCAAAAACATCCAGCATGTTCCCATAAAGACATTGGTATAAAAAAAAATCCAATTTTTTTTCATTAATTAGCAATAATGTTAATTAGTCACTAATTAGCCGTTAATTAGGCGCCAATTATCTCCGTAACGGTTAAGTTAAATTTGACGAGCGTGATGAGATGTTTTGCAGGACACAGTGTGCTGAGAACCCCTGCACCATCAGTTTTATCGCAAGTGTTTTTTGAAGCCCTCAATTTTGGGGTCAAAGGTCAGAGGTCATCTATCAAAAAAAAATTTTTTTTCTCAATTTTTTCAAATTTTTTTTTTCACAAACCTGCTTTTTTTACCCTGTTGAACGAGAGCGCAAAGCTAGGCGCTAGAGGACGTAAAAACTCTTTGCGCTAGAGGACGTAAAAACTCTAGGAGCTAGAGGACGTAAAAATGCTGCTAGAGGACGTAAAAACTTTTTTTAACAGAACCTAATGACATCATTTGGGTTTTCAAGTGCATTTTTTCGAATTTTATCTCTGACGGATTACAATTTTCGACAACTTTTCCAATTTATGAATTGGTTTCAGAGTTCATATGCTGCTACTCTTTTGGTATAATGTTAACAGGTCTTTTGAGCCAAAAACCGCACACATTTTGCAAAACAGAGTTTGTGTTAATTCCATATAACTTTAGGCTTAACAAGCAGATGTTTAGAATTTTTATTGATTCGAAAGTCTAATTGTGGATTATTACCACAAAAACTAAACAGTTCATAGTGATTGCAGTACATGAAGGCCTGCTTGGAAAATAATATCTGTGATTGCGTCATAGGGGAAAGTAAAAATCTTCCCTGAACAAGTCGGAAAATGATCACTTACTTGAATTATATTTTTGTCTAAGTTTTGAATAGAAACACAAAACGGACAAAAAAGAAGTTGTATTACAAATTCAAGAAATAGAAACGAAGTAAAATGTATAACACAAACACGCACACAATAACATCTCAAAATTGAAACAGTTTTTAATATGAAAGTAAAGTTTCAAGTTCTAATTAAGTTAATTTAATCGAATAGTTCCATCAAAGAATTTTCTGGTCGTCGCTTTTTTGGTGCACCGCTAACGTTTGGAGTCTCTGAACACGTGGGTGTTTGGAAACTGTTGCTCAGAGCCTCTCCCTTTGGCGTTTGAAAAGTTGTTCCGGACTGAACGTTCTCGTCAAAGTTATCGAAATCGTTTGGAGGGTTCCTGATTTCAGCAAAGAGAGATGGGCTGGGTGCCGGCGTAACAGTTGGACTTGGGTCAATTGCCGGTGTTGTGGGTAGACTAGACAGTGTCGATTCACTGTTTGGCGAATCAGGTGATGAACTGATTCCCCACAAATTGGCCAAATCATCACAAGCTTGATATGCTCCGAGTTGATTTTCAAACAAGGGTACGCACTCAAAGTCGTAGCGGTAAAGAATTCGTTTGGTTTCTGCAGGTAATGTGTCCATATTACAATCTTGAAATGCTGGCAATACTTTTGCAGGTAAGTGACCTCCTGAGGTAATAATGCTGCATTCCGAAGGGTCTGTTTTTTCGGGCAGGACGGCAATTGCATTTATAAGAAGCTTTGGAAGAAGACAGTGATGGTAAGTGTTCCAGACATCGTCTTGTTTTCGTTGTTGGATGAGAACAACAAAGTTTTCATAAACTGTTCGATAAATCAAAGTTCTTTCACAGGAAGACTCTAATTCTGCGAGAATTTTAACCGACATTTTAAAAGTTAAGTGTTAAAAGAATTCAATTAAACAGAATCGAATTTGTTGCTGGAAACAAACTGCAATTTGACTCAACACAAATATTAATGCCGCCGAATTATAGCTCAGGGTTTCTGTGTACAACTTTTGCATTAGTTTCACGTAAGCTAGAGGGTCACATCTGTTTTTAATTTTGAGCCTACATACACACGATTTTAACTTGAGCGTACAAAAGATTGTTATCTAGGGTTACATCTGTTTTCATTTAACTGTTGTTATATATTGTGTTCAATGTGTAGTTTCTTATCTGAGGTCACATGTGCTTTTAATTTGTTGTGTATATGATTGCTTTATGCCTTTGAAATTGTGTTCAACATGTAAGTGTCTTATCTGAGGTCGCATCTGTTTCTAATTTCTAAAAATTCTAGTGTATATGAGTGCTTCGAAATTGTGTTCAACATGTATGTTTATTACCTGAGGTCGCATCTGTTTCTAATTTCCAGTTTATATGAGCGCTTTATGCATGTGAAAATTGTTCAAAAGATCACATTCGTGCACCATATGTTTGACATAAAAATTGTAATGAACAGACTCAAGTACGCCGTGGGCGTACTTGAGACTGTATTCGCCAATCATTTGTTTTTAATTGAGTGTTTGATGACACACGTGTAATCCAAGCTTGCCGCCGCCCCTGAGTTGGAGCGTTCACAATAATTGTTAAGGGAAATAATATCAAGTTGCGCCATGCCTTTCACTTCCACTAAAAACACAGAGTTCGGCGATTGTTATTTCGCCATTTCGAAAACTGATAAGCGCTTGATCAGAGCAACTGTGAAAACGTATGAAAGGACGGGTAGCTATGTGTTTCTAAAATTGTTCAAGAAGGCGGAAAGCGATTACGAATTTCAGCAGAGAGTTTCTCTAACTGTTCAAGAATTTGAGAACTTGATTGAAAAGTCAGCAGATATACGCTCTCAGTTCACAGTAGAGGAATCAACAAAACCCCCTCCAGCAAAAAAACCACGATTCCAACAAAAGTCAGAAGAAATTTCCACGACCAGCACTAAAAATGGTTGAGACGATGTACGAGCGTTCACCACATTACTTTAAACAATTTCAAGAACAGTTCAAGTTTCAGTTTGTCGAAGAGAAACCTACCCTTTCTAACACAAATGTTTATGCAGTGTGTGCCCATTTTGATTCTGAGTTTTGCAGCTTAGTAACTAACCATTATCACGTTTTGCTTGATACAACAACTTTCGAAAAGGAAACTTTGAAAAAAAACCAGAATTTTCCTGTGCCTTGTATTTTTACAACCTTCAAATTTTTATTTTCGACTGCAACAACTTTGGAGACTAATGGAGACGTTTTTACAAAGCTCAAATTGGCGGTTGAATTCAACAGCTCCACAAATAAAGTTGACTCACAGACAGTACGCAAACAACTGCCAGCTTTTGCCTGCCACAGTAATATGAAAATCAGCAATGCAAAACAATGAATATAAATCAAAAACCCTGTGCGAAGATGCCAGTAGTTGCTCAAAAGACGAGCTACAACGCCCGTCCTCCATCGAAACAAGTTCAAACTGATTTTGTTAATAGTGAAACTATCCGAAGAGTTGAAAACATTTTGTCTGGTCCTCATTCTGGTGCTTTTTGTCAAATTATGGATATTTTTGTTAGTGGATACGGAAAATTGAATATTGATACTGATTTGTTGAGTGTTCGCCTTGTGTACGAAGAAAAAATTAAATTTTCGAAAAATAATTTATTGCAATCAAGGAAGGGTTAATACAGCATATGAAAAGCAAAGCAAATTAATTGAGCATCACTCAGTTTTACAATTTTTTGTGAGTTAAAAATATAATGAGCAATATAAATACAAAAAAGTCCACAAAGTTTTGAGTTTTTACTTTGAATTGGCTGATCCTTCAGTAACTGATAAATTTTTGCATTTTCTTCTAGAGAAATTATTCTTTGGTAGACATCTTTGTATGACGAAATAGACTGTCCGAGAGGATCAGCAAAGAACAATTGATCCTCCTCCTCTTTCTGGCACAATAGTAACCAATGGGTGCCAAAACTTTCTGCAGTTGCTGCGTTAACAATTAGGAAGCTGTTTGGTTTCAACTTTTGGGGAAAATTATTTGCAGCAAAGACACCCAGAAATTTATGCTTGAGTAAAGCACATCTTTGAATAAGATCATTGATATAATCTTCGTCCATTTTTTTAGTTTGTCAAAATGTGATTCTTTGATACTCTTCTTGCACTATCAACAAAAATTGTACTAGCTTTTTCACCAATAATGAAAATTTCAATATTATTTGGTAAGGCCACAGAAAGTTTTAACTCAACAGATATTGAACAGTTTGTCAGTTCAGGGTGAATAAAGTCATGGGATGCTTGTTGGGTACTGGTCAAATCAAAAACCATTATAAAATGGTTTGGGTAATCTGTCAAACTTATTCCATGTCCATTATCAATGTAAGCTAGATCCGATATCGTATTAAAGTAAAGACGTTTGTCGTCAGCTGTAGATATTGGACTATCTGCCACAGGCAAACCGTTTCGATATACATAAATCTGCTCTAGGTTGAATTTTCGGAAATGAAATGGATTTTGCCGGTTGTTACCCAGAAAAGCTTCATTTGTATTTAAGCAGATCGCCAGTCAGCGAATTGGTTCTCTCGCAAATATATCTTCTTGTTTCCAGCTGTGTAGACCCGTTGAAGCCAGAAACGTTTTTGTGAGGGTTTCAAGGTAAGGATAGGAGGCGGGACTACTCAATAATGTTTTTTCAATGGCGGAAACAACAGTGTCATTAAGGGTCATCTTCCGCACATACAAATTAGCTTCCACAATTTTGACTTTGTATTGTTTCGCAGCATCATCAGACATTATAACAAAATCATCAATTGAGCGTCTGAATGCAATTCGAAGTGTCACACCACTTAGCAGATGTCTGTCGCAAGTGAAAAAGTCTACAGCAATTTTGCCATAGAAGGTGCATTCAGCTGATTGTCTAACCAAAGTTTTTCTTCTGTTCACTTCTGCAGTTGATAGCGTTCCCGGGTTTTCCTCATAAGAGTAGCCCTGACAGGCCAGCCATGTATTTTTTACATCTTTATTATGTGAGAACTCGGTCTCAATGAAACTTTTGTGAGCATAATTTCCGTTAGCGTTTGAAATTTTCAGTCCATTAGCAGACACTGTACAATCAGAGAATAGTGAATGTAACACATTATTGCAAAAGTAGGGAGAATCTGTTTTTGTAATGTCAGCGGCGGCTGTAGCGTCATATTTCAAATCAGCTTCAGAAGACTGGATAATTTTACATTTAACTTCGAGGAAAATTTTTTGTAAATCAATGAAGTTGTTTATGTCACCAGTGACTTCAAATTCTAACATGGGTCCGTTTGGGCTGTAGATTGGACCCAATTTTTGACAAAAACTACCATCAAAAGTCACCAGCAGTGAGGCTTTTTCAAATAAATCTAATGAGCTGTGAGTTGCTTCTGATGGTAACAAATTAGCGATCGTCGTTCACTTTAGCAAAAAAATCCGACCGACTTCTTTTTGGTGCTCTATGTGTTAAAATGGTCTTTCTGCGTTTCTCGCCTACTTTCATTGGCTTGCCTCGTATTGATTTCCTCCGACGTGAAGTAATTCGTCGAGAGCCTCCAGTTTGTTGTTCAACAGTTTTTGAAATTGTATTCTTAATTGCTTGTTTAGGAGATTTTTTGTTGCCCACTACATCCAGAATCTCAGATACACTTTTTTTCAGGAGCTCTTTCCCGATACGTTCAGCAGTTGGCAAAATGAAGCGACGTGCTAGGGGCAGTGCAACACGTCCAATTCCTGCAGCTAAAGCGCCAAAACCACTTCCTCTTTGTCGATAATGTCCAGAGAAATGAGGCAAAGACGTCGCTTGATTAGCATAGTAAGAATCCATTTTATTGGGAAAACTTTTTGAATTGTAGTGTTAGAATAACTTTTCCAGTTCCCGAAAACGGAACTAATTGTCCTGTTTCCGTCCGCAGTTCAATTGAAATTGATTGAATTGTGTTGATCAAAAGTTTTTTGTAGTCTAAATTTGTAAAAACGATCCGATGAGTTGGTTCATGCTCACATACACTACCGTTTTTCAGACGTTGTTTTGAATCAATGACTCTCAAAAGAGGCGCTTTAGTGTCACCGACGTATTGGTATTCAATTATTTTTGTATAGATGAAAATAAGATGCTTTCCAGCACAAAGGTCGGCTGGAAATTCCCCATAATATGCTTTTGTATCATCACTTTTCATAAGCCTGTTTTCATTTGGATTCATTTTGTACCCAATAAGAATTCCGTTACCGTCAGGAATACCTTCAAAGCCAATGATGCTGGGGATTTTTTCACTGGGAAACGTAATTCCCTCATATTTCCCTAGCAAAGCTTCGTATTTTCCAGAGCTCTTAATTTCTCTGAAAGAAAAATGGGGTAATCCAACTGTGCGCTTAATTGTGGCAAGAAGTTGCGCCACCGTATCAAATGTTCCTGGCATAAAAGCTAGTTTTTGCCCGCTATAAGGTCTAGAAATGACATTGGCTCCAGAAGACATCTTTTGAGAATCTTCATAATCTTTTAAGTTGTTTACAGTCAGATTTCCGTTTACAATATTTTCTATTTTTGTTGGGAATATGATTTCACTTAGCGCCACTCGCCAATCACCTGAAAGTTGGATTTCGTCATTAAAAAAATTTCGAAATGATGCAAGTGTGTTTGAAACAAATATTTCCACTGAAGCTGATGAAACCACGTGAACTGTAAACTCGTCTTCAAACCGGTTATTGGACATTTTCAACGAGAGGGAGCCTGACAAGTTGTAATTCTGGTTGATAAAATTTTCCATGAATTGGTTCGTTGTTAGCGTCAACTAAAGAGTATGTTGGTGGGTTTAATGTAGGTATTCCCGTTATTTCAAAGACTTCGTCTGTGAAAGATTGCTTATAACTTTTCCGGAGAGCTTTGTCCTTTTTAACTATTCTCACAAAATCCCCAACGTAAAACTTGGGCTTCTGAGTTGTGCTTTTTTGCGCGATCAATGACACTAACCGCGGTACATCCTTTTTGGTAACTTTATTTGGGGCAAGTTTGGTTACCCGATTTACTCTCGAATTGATTGTTTTCACAAATTGGTCTAATTGGTCAATGTAGGAATATGTCCACTTTTCTTCAAGGTACCGATGAATTATCTTTTTAGTGACCTAATGTTCCTCTCTGCAAATGCAGACTGTTTTTCGCTGAAAGTACTGTATAAATGAATTCCACGTTTGTTGCACAATTGTTTGAAAGCTCCAAGAAACTCTTTAACATCGTCAACCCACACTTTTTCAGGCTGCTTATTTTTGATAATCTTTTGGAATGCTTCAGCTGTTTCCGTCGCATACTTTGTTTTCAAGGGTTCCACACGCAAATATCTTGATAGACAGTCAACTGCTACCAAGAGATATTTTATGTTACGGTTATATTTTGATAGTTTGTCAACATGCGCCAAATCCAATGACCAAATCTCATTAATGTCCTTTACAAAAACTTTAAGCCTGGGAAATTTTAATCGAATTGAACGGTACTTTGTGAAAGACGGTTTTGTCTCCAAGTAGGACTGCACTTTGCCTAATGGTAGCTTGCTCTGATTATGTAAGCGTTTTGTGCTTCCATAGGAAGCTGGTCCTTTTAAATAAAGTTGTTCCAAACGTTTTACCTCAGGAGAAGAAAGACCATTTCTTTTGACTGGTCTCTTTTTTGTCTGTCGTTTCGTCACTTGTTTCTTCGTAATCTCTTGTTGGGTTTGATTTGGATCCACTACTGCGGGGTTTTTCTCGGCTTGGGTAGAATTCTTGTTCACTTTCTGACGAGTTTTCCAAGATTTGCTTGGCATAAGTGTTTGCAACTAAATGTGGTGATATATCGAAAGCAGTCAAAATTTTTGAGTACTTTTTAATGTCAATTTTTTTTGTGCTTTGCTGTAAATTATACAAAAAAGTAGAAACTTTGACGCCCAGTGGTTCTTTATTGATATGAAGTACATCGTTTCCTCCAATGGAAATGACGTCAGATTGCATAATGTGTTCAAGTAAGATTTCAGATCGCTTAATTTTGTTTTTCTCCATTGGTTCAAATTCAGATATTATAGACTCAAAATGAGAAATTTTTTGTATCTTTAAGATTGGTTCAATCTCACTGTCTTCGCTGACTGGTTCTGATGTTTCTTCTTTAGTAGCCTCCTTGTTTTCGTAAACACTGCTCATAGTTTCAACAGGCTTTTCTTCTTTTTGTGGTTTTTCAGATTGATTTCTTTGAAATAGTGATAGTTGAGCTGCCTTCTGTTCATAATTAGGGTTTTCCAAAATTTCATTTTTTACGGGTTGATGTGACAAAAACATTCGTTTTGGAATTAAAATGAATTCTTCCGTATGCATTATTCTTTTGTCAAGTATCGATAGCAAGAAAATCCAACAATTCTCACCAATTCTGTTTCTTTGGCTAAAAGTTTCCTCAGTGGTTCTTGACGCCCAGTGGTTCTTTATTGATATGAAGTACATCGTTTCCTCCAATGGAAATGACGTCAGATTGCATAATGTGTTCAAGTAAGATTTCAGATCGCTTAATTTTGTTTTTCTCCATTGGTTCAAATTCAGATGACTCAAAATGAGAAATTTTTTGTATCTTTAAGATTGGTTCAATCTCACTGTCTTCGCTGACTGGTTCTGATGTTTCTTCTTTAGTAGCCTCCTTGTTTTCGTAAACACTGCTCATAGTTTCAACAGGCTTTTCTTCTTTTTGTGGTTTTTCAGATTGATTTCTTTGAAATAGTGATAGTTGAGCTGCCTTCTGTTCATAATTAGGGTTTTCCAAAATTTCATTTTTTACGGGTTGATGTGTCAAAAACATTCGTTTTGGAATTAAAATGAATTCTTCCGTATGCATTATTCTTTTGTCAAGTATCGATAGCAAGAAAATCCAACAATTCTCACCAATTCGGTTTCTTTGGCTAAAAGTTTCCTCTTTAGTTTCAAACTTGTTTGATTAGATAATAGTGTTTTGAATGATTTCTCGTACACTTCCAATTTGGTTTTATTAACTGGAACGTTTCCATTGACAATATTGAGTAAGCACTCGCAAAGGAATTTAATGAACTTATTTGGAGCTGTCTTGATTATTTTTCCTACTTTTGAGTCCGATGTATCTAGCATCTGCCGCAGCATACATAGTTCTTTCTCTCTCATCAGTTAAGTTGGTGATAACAGCTTTAGCTGATGGAAGATAGAAAATTGATGGACCTGGAGGAACAATATTTGAACAGTAGGGTAAGACGTCGGATGTTTTTGGATCTAAGTCGATTAACAAATGACCAAACTGCTTCCTGATTGCTAGCTCATAACTTTCCTTCAAAAATTGTGTGTTATTCAGTTGTCGACCAATAAAATTAATTTGCTGTGTGTCTCGTGGTGATTTGAACAAAATTATGTGTGTTGTATTCAAATCAATTGTTCTAGACCATTTGCTCTGTTGAAACAAGTTGTGTTTAACCTATATCACACTAATGTTTCTATGTCGCCCCGCAGTTGCTAATTTAGAAAACTCTTTGTCGTTGAAAATTTCTTCACATGAATCGTCAAAAACAAGCAGACAGTTTTCTAACTCTGAAACGAGTTCAAAACCAGAAAACTGTTTGAATTCTACGTTCAATTTTTTCTCTAATGACTGATAATTTGGCTGATCATGCTGATAAAAATAAAAGATTTTTTGAAACTCTGGGGAAAAAGTGCCTTGTAGTAACATTTTGAAAATCAGCTCAGTTTTTCCGCAACACGATGGCCGGCAAACAGCCATGAACAACCTGCCAGAAGTTGAAATTATTTTGTTCATAACTTGGGATTAGGAAGAGCGTACCCAACTGTGCACGAGAGTAGAGAAAACCAAAATGTTGATTCTTCGCAATCAAGTTTGAAAAAGACTAATTTGATCAGAGAAACAGTTATGAGAAATAGTATTATTAAAATTTGTGTAAAATATACCACTTCTGATCGAGGTAATCTCGAATTACAGAACCTCCAAGACTGTCTTTCTTGGTGCTCGGCGTCAAAAACCAAGTCAGTTATACCTCCGCCCGAATCCAACTGATCTTCCGCTTGACTCATTTTAAAAATTTATTTGTGAAAAATGAATTGCAAACTTGTAACAAAATTATTCAGCGATATATATTTCATACAACACATATTCAGAGTCTTTGTCATCATTTCTGTAAGTGATCGTATAATTTGCGTTCATTGAGTCTACTTTATCTCTGAAAACAATGGACTCTACATCGTTTTCTTTCACCCGCCGCTTGATTTCTTCGGGAAGACTCTCATCGTCCAGAGACATCAGAATTGGTACTGCACGCTTGGGCATAGGTAAAGGGGTTAGTTTCAGTCATTGCATTTTCTCTTGTATAGACATGGTACAATTGAAAGTATTCCACAAGAGAAAGATATTTCTTAAAAGCTTCTATTTCAGCGCCACCACACACAATCTGCTGTTTTCTCAGAATTGTTTGTCCACGAGAGACAATTCTTTCCTCCTTGAATAGTGTTACAGTCAATTGATTGTCGCGCGCTATGCAACTGTAGACTGTCAAACTCGGACATAAACTCACTTGAAGCAGTGATGGATTTGTCTTCTCTGGACGTCGGTTCATTCATCAACCGGTGATAGAACAACAGGGCTTTCTTCCTCGCGCAATGCCCGCTCTTCTGTCTTTTTGGGCAACTCAGTGCATGTAGGTTGCAAACAGGAGTTTCTCGATACAACTTCAAATTTTCAACTTTTGGACAAGACAATATCTCTAAATTTATTACGTTTTTTGAAGTAGTTCCGTGAGAGTACTTGTTTTTTCTTTGCCCTTGGCGTAAAATACCGCTAATGGAAATCGAAGAATAATGCTGTCTATGATTTGTTGCAAATAGCAGTAAGGATATTCTCCGGTTTCCCAGAGGAGACCGTGCAAAAACTTAGAAACCCACTGGTAAGACTTTTGATCACTTGACGAGAGCGTTCTGTATGAATTGGGAGGTAAAAAAGAAATTACGTCGATAAAGTTCTCAGTAGCAATAGCAAGTTCTTTAACTATCAAGCCAGATTTATTCCGAAAACCTTCAAAGTCGAGAACAACCGCTCGTGATTTCAGCATTCCAACATACTGAACAATCGTCCTTTGAAAGTTTTCACGTAAAGACAAAATGCAAGGCCGGTCACGTGACCAAGATACTCGTTTGTTACTGGACAAGGTAAAACGTATGAGTAACCCGGTCCTTTTTCGCTAAACTCATAAACGAAACCCGCAGCGTCATGAAGAATAGCATGCAATCTCAAAATTTTGAAAGATTTGAAATATTTGTCCAGCGACGAATTATCACTACCAATTATTCCCACATAGGGACGAAGTTTAAGAGCAATGTCAAGATGAATGTTGGGATCCAAATGCAAACAAGTACACAAATCTTTTTCCATAATTAGGATAATTTTCTTTCAAAAATAAATAGTTTTCGTGAATACTTTTTATGTCTACCGTCGCAATCGTTGATGCCATTCCCTTCACCAAAGTTTTTCAAAATTAATTTATTTTTTCCTTACTTGCCTCCCCAATTGTTTTGTCCTCGCGCTTCACTCTTCCCCCATATTGTTTCCGTACATTTAAATACATTAACTTTTGTCACCATGCAAATAATCCATACGATATTATCCCATTTAATAATCCATAGGGCCATGAAACTAAATTTAGACTATCCGCATGCATACCCTATTATCCCATGGCTAAGGATCATTCCATATTATCCACATGCAAATCTATACCATATTATCCCCATGCAAATCTATACCCTATTATCCCCATGCAAATCTATACCCTATTATCCCCATGCAAATCTATACCCTATTATCCCCATGGCATGATTCCCCCCCCCCTTCCCAGTGCTCCATATATTTACTACTGGCATCCCGAAAAACCCAAAAAAGCACAAGTATTTTTCAAAAAAAAGTTGTGTATGAGCAAAAAGATAGCCTCCAAAGCAAATAACTCAGTGGAGTAAAAATTGATGCATTAGACTGCCGTGATATGCCAATATTAAGAAAGCGAGACAAGACGAACAGCAAAATCAAACAACAACAACAAACATTAATTACATCAAAAACTTCATGTCCGTTTTAAAAAACAAAACCTAATAACAAAGTCAACATACTGTCAGATAAACCCAAAACTGAATAAAATAATTATAAATCACCAAAAAAGATATGGGACCAGTCCATAAAAAGGTGTGGTAATAATTAGAAAAAAAAGAACAAAAACAGTAAAGTTATAAAAATTTGCTTATTTTTTTAAACAATTAATTTCAAAGCAATGAAAACCATTAGTAAATCAAGTAAAATATCCCAAACGTTTACTATTACCAACCCTTCTATAGAAGGACATTAGGATCTGTCCTTATTCAATTTTTTAAGTGGCTGAAAAGAACAACAAATAAAAACGACGAACAAAAATTCAATTACAAATTGCCAGAAAATGCTGTCAAAACCGTTAAGCCAAATTTCGGCCCTCAAAATATATTCGATTGCGCCTTCTTCAAACACCAATAATGTATTTTGTGACCATTCATTAATGAGACTAAGTAGCAGGTAGACAAAAAAGAGAAAAGGCAAAAGTGTGTAAAAATTTTGATTTTTATTTAAACAAAATTACATCCAAAGTGATAAAAGACATTAATTACAAAATGAAATATTTAAATAACGTCGTTTATTAATCCAACGGAAGAGCTCCCTTGAGAACTGCAATTATCCAGAATTTGTCTTGCGTCTACAAAAAGAACGCCAAATATGACAAAAATCATATTAATCTACTTTTTTTGTGAAAACCAGGGGTCGAAGCCAGTAAGGTCATAACGAATTCTTTAAAATAGATTTTGGACACCAATCTTTTTTGACACCTTCCCTTGACACCCATAATGTCATATTTCACTTTTAATTAACGAGATTAGGTAACAAAAAGAAAAATAAAAAGAACAAAATTGCGAAGTTGAAAAGTTTTTTTTAGTTTTGGAAAACGATTGCTTTCAAAGTCATGAAAGCCATCAGCTATCTACTAATATCAGAATATCGGCTCATCTATTCTTCCATGAAAAGCCAATGATACCTATCACTATACAGGAAAATTCATACGACCAAACGGAAAATTCATACGACCAAAATTCAAATAATTTCTACAAGAAAGAAGTGTCGAGGCCGTCAAACGATACTCTATCTTTCAGGATTTCAATATGTTCAGTTGTGCGCTTAATTTATATGCTAATAATGCGATATGAGAACTCTCAATAATGTGATGATGTGACAAAACGAGTAAAACGTGAAAAACTGGCATATATCTAAAAACAAAAAAATCTGAAATCTAGTAGTATCGAAATCAGAAAAAAACAACTTCAGGCTTAAAACCGCAATCAAGACTATATTTTGAAATCATTAGAATGAAGAAGCTTTGTTTCTTTGCAGACACTAAGCTAGAAGTTGACAAACTTAGAAAGTTGACAAACAAAAGTAGAAAAAAATAGAGGAAAAGTTCATTAAGACATTATTTATTTAAAATCATTTGATTTTAAAAGTCGAAACGACCATGAACTTCCAAGTAAAAAAAATAAATGCATTATCTTCAAGCTGCTTAAGAAGCAAATTACACCTATCACTCTTGAGCTTTGATTTGATATGTTCTGTTCTTTATTAACAAAAAAAGGTCTTTTTTTTTCAAAAAAAGACCGACTGATTACAATCCGAAATCATTTTGGGTTGTTACAGTCCAAGATGGGCCCAAAACTCGCCCTGCTAATGCTTATTGTCCATTAGGAGCAATTGAATTTTCGAATGTTGTATATATAGATAACTTGTTAGTTGAAAACTCAAAAATAAATTCTGCATTTTTGATAATCAACGAGTAAAGTTGGCAAAAAACGGCAAAGTTTTAATTACAGAGCACTCTCAGCGGAAGTTGAAGTTTTGGAATAGCCCCCTACTGAGTCCACAAAGATTATATTAGTGTTGTTTGGGGCTGTACTGCCGGCAAATTTAATCAAAGTGGGCTAAAGTAGCTTATTTCGTGCTGTTTTTGATGAAAAAGGCTGAATTTTGAAATATCTAGCCAGAATCTTTGACCAAAAAAATCAAATCAAAATAATCTACAATTATTGTTTATCTTTAAAAATAAAATCATTGACACTATTCTGAAAATTTTTTACAAATTTTAGCAAAATTGACGAAAATTTAGGCAAAAATTTTAGAAAATGTGAATAAAAATAACGTGAATTCACTCTACTTTTCTCAGAAGTTTAAACCTCGATAACTCCCTGTAGAAAACGAAAATTAAAAAAATCTTTTTAATTCCATATTCTACGCTGGACGAGCTTTCTAATGATACCAGTCTCAACTCTCTACGATGAATATATCGATCGGCGAAAATTGACTGAACAAAAAAAACTTATTTGAGTATATAGTTCCTCCCCCCTCAAGAGGGGTCGGAACAATAACATCGTTTCTATATATGCGCATAGTATCTAAGTAGTTGGTCCAAACTTGCTGTATGAAAAAAGTGCTAGCGTGTGAGTTTCTTTCTGAACTTTGCGGCGGAACAGAATTGGCAACAAAATACGCCTCTTCAACTAATTTGTTTGTGAAAGAGTGGAAGCAAGTTGAATTTAAATCCGATATGCTATATGATGTCAATATTTTGTACAATTTCCAATTCACCACTTCAGTTCATATTCATGATAACCAGTTCTTTGACTGCACCTTCACGATGATCGGCTTATTTTCGCCCAGTAACTCGGTACATTCTCTTCTCAGCCTCCGACATGTGGTGTCTTTTCTCGGCTGCTTCTTCCTGCTGAGCAAATCGATCATATCCTCGGTCCTAAAAACATGAAGAAAAGTTATATATAATTAGATGACATAAAGCTGCGTTAACTTAACCAACGTAGAACCTAAGCAAAAAGTATTACTGAGATAATGTTAATGCGACTCTTCTAATTGTCCATTTTGATCAAATATTTATCCAAAAACTCTATTATGCATTTTCAATGATTTAATTCGAAACCATATTAATCAGTCATCTCAAGTTTCATCAAAACTGAACAAAACATTCCACCCCAGAACTAATTTTATGGGAGCCATGTTCAGGGGGCGCATTAATTATGGGACTCGGCTACAGAAATGGCGCAGTCACTATCATCCTATATAGATTTATCCTCAATGCTAAGAGTGCGCGCAATTGTTTAATCAGTCTCGTTGCATAATTTATTGATCACAAAAAACTGAAACAGTGGCAGAGATCTGATTTGTGATTTAGACTAATTGTTTAGCCACTCTCTTCTCGCCACTGCTGCCATGTGAAGTGTAACGAGCGAAGAATGGTGGAAGTTATGCATCAGTTGCAATCGCCACGAGAGTTGATTACAAACATACATATGGTTATATCGTCCTCTAAAAGGTACAACCGATCATCTTTGCCTCTATTGTGGTAATTGTTTGAATAGAGATAAGTGAGGTAATCTTCAAAGCAATACTCACACGCACGTTGATGCATCTGTTCACTATTTCTTTTTGTCCTTCTAGTGCTAATTCTTTTTTTCCTTATTCAATTAGTTTAGATTGATTTGGCTCGGGTTAGTTTTTTCTCTCTTTTCATTCCATTTGTCAAAATAAAAAGAAAGTAATAGTTCCAAATTACTGAGAAAAATTAACGAACGAGAATTTTTTTCGCCCAAAAAACTCTACCAGATTCAATTAATACTAATCATGATTTATTGAAATAATGTATAGTCAGGCTTCTTATCGGAGATTAACATTAGAGGACCTCCGCTTCAGCCTGATAATATCCTGATATTGAAACTACTGGATTAATTCTCAGCAAAACATCAAAATTACTATGGTATGTATTTCAAAAGATGCGCGATTTATTAAAAAAATTATTTCGATCTATTTTACACCCCCGCCCCAGTTTGTTGTGCTTATAAATTTTTCACTCCTCTCAGGCTATCTTTTACATTGGAGGTTATACATGTGCTATAAATGTACCACAAGTAGTTAAATGTAATATTTTTTGAATAGCCCTGCTGCATTCAGATGTTGTGTAATATTCAAGACAGTTTTAAGAGGCAAATTCTTTGGACAAGTAAAATGATTACCAACTTTCAGTGTACTAAGTCTGACACATTACTTGGTCATACCTGGCTCAAACCTAATTTGCCAATCACGATCTCAAGCCCCCACCCTCCGTTGTTTTGTGTTTACACTCTAAAATCCTCTCGTGTGAAATCACACAATTTTTTCTCATAATATAAAAAATCACACGATTTTTTGTGTGAAAAATGCGTCACACAAGAAGGTCACAATGTAAAAACGGACACACAATTTTTGGCTAATTTACACGAGAAATCGTGTAAATTCACGAGATTTTTTCGGGCTTAACCATACGACTTTTTATGTGAATCTCCCGAAAAATTGTGTAATTTTCTTGAAATTTTTCCTGTGGATTTTATCGAATTTTCGTGTGTTTTCATACGAAAATTCGTGTAATTTTTCGCTCAAAGTTCTTACGGGAACATGCGAGAAATTGTGTATTTACGTGATTTATTGTGTGATTCACACAAAAACTCGCATGTTTAAGCCCGTGAAAATCGTATGAATTTATACGGTTTCTAATGTAAATGAGCCAAAAATTTTGTGTCTGCTTTTACATGATGAGCAAAAAATCGTATGTACTTAAAAACACTTGAATTTTTGTGTGATTCACAGGAGGAAAATTTAGAGTGCATATGCCCTTGGTGGAAAATGGTGTTGTTAGTTGTTAAGCATGTTCCAATGTAAACTATATAACGTGCGCCTGAGGGCATAAAAGTTACAAGCCATGCAAATTGATAAGATGAACAGACGGAATCACCAACGTTTTGCACAATGTTGTTCAAATACAGAAATGCTGACCGTTTTTTGTGGTTCACTTTTCCATTTTTGTCCTACTTGAGAGAATAAACGATTGTTGCATTTTTAAAGCAATTTAAGAGCTAATTAGTCACTAGACAGGCTTTTAATCTCAGCATAATTTGGTGGCGGTCAAGCGAGCCGATAGGCAAGCAAGCCGAATTTTGAAAATGAGGTCAAGTAAGCCGAAAAATTTTCGGATACCCGTATTTTAAGTTGCCCCTGGCGGGCCGGTGGGCGCGCTTCGCCGCGATAACCGGCCCGCTATTTCCGGATTACATCCCACAGAGGATGAGAGGCATGGCCATGGACAGCGGTCTGCTGAGGCCCGTACCCACTAGATGTCTAAAAATTGACGCATTTTTGTTTCTTTGGTGCATTGCAATACATTATGCACTATAATACTATGCGCAGTATTGATTGTAACGGCTGGCAATGTATTATTTCTGATGGATTACATAACTATTACATAACTTTCGGCTTGCTTTTCTGTCGGCTTGCTTGCCTATCGGCTTACTTTGCATTCGCCGCATAATTTTGTCACGCTGTGTAGTTCAATGGAAAGTTTGAGTTAATCAAGTTGGTCTGTTGTCTGATCAGTATTATTTATTGAATGTTCTCAAAGTGCGCATGAAAGAATGCCATGATAGCAAAAACCGAAACAGTGACGCAAAGTTTTTGCTATTTTTACAAACCTCAGAGCCCCAAGGATACACTCGTCTGTACATGGCGTCCAGGAACTGCTCCCGGTCCACCGGTTCGCCCAATTGCTCCGATTCTACCCTGTGGTGGTCACAAACGGCTGTTTCTGAAATAATCGAGATGACGAGTTAACATGCTAAAGTGGGCTCCCGCCACACATGGAAAAATTTTGTCGAGGAGGGATTCAGATGTCTATTTCTTGACGTTGGCTTTATAAATAATTGATCGGTGAACAGACAAAACCGTCCCAAATAGCAAAATATTCCCAGACAAAACAGTTCAAAGAAAACAGACAAATCAGTCCCAAATTAACGAAGAAACCCCTTAAGTTATTCATATGATTGTGTTTCTTTAAACAAAATTTAAGCTGATTACAACATAGTTTTTTCCAAATAATGTATTTTGAAACAAGTTTTTGGTTTAGTTCTAATTCATATCAATTGAAAACAATGCATTCAGAAGCCTAACACATAGATTAAGTTTGTTAATTGTTTGCAGATTAAATTTACAGTTGCTTCAATATTTTACTTGGGACTATTTTGCCTGGGACTGTTTTGTCTGGGACACGAATTGCTCATATTATTTACTGAATGCGAATAATTTAAAATTGAGAAAACTATTTACTGATTACTTGAACCTTTTTTCCTTAAACTGTTAAGGCAGATCTGACTGACTTGCCCCGTCAAATTTGAACAAAATGTAAGTGATTTCTGTTTGCAACGTTAATATATGGGATTTGTATGAACTCTGTAGAAGTGGGCTACATGCAAATGCTAGGCTATTTTGAAAGTTAATTGGAAACCGAGTTCCTCAAAATTGGCAAACTTAGGAATCGCAAAATTCATGCTAAAAACCTCACAACCTAAATTCTGTATTTAAAAGTTACTGAATTCAGGTTTTTTCAAGTACACTGTTTGTGTTGCCCTCCCTTCGTTCATAATCAATTTTTAATATAATTTTGAAATGAACGCATGACTTTCATTTTTATTAAAAACTCTCGAAGTCACAGTAGCTTTGAAAAGATCTACTTGAAAAATGGATGTGTTTGAAAATTTTGCTTCCTGAGCAACTTCATTAGTTCCTTTCAAATTCTGAAAAAAAATCTGGCATGCTAATTTTTTTTACTAATTTAATATTTTAAAAAATAGTTTTTAAAAGTGGGTAGTTTCTAGACATAATGTTTTCATGTTTTCAGAGTTCTTTGTTTGCAGTTTTTGATATACTCATTGTAAAAATTTGTTCTTTTGTTCAACATTCCGAAAAAAGAAAAATCATCCATAAGTTTCATTCAGCGTGTGTGATTATTCACATGAGTTAAAATCATCCATAAAAACCGTTGTTGAGTGAAAAAACATCAACTATCGTTTCCATTGAATTTCAAATAGTTCACAAAAAAGAAATTTTTGTTTAGTAGTCTTTGTTAATTTTGTCTGCGAGTTAGTGTTTCAATCATTTTAAATTTTTGACATTAATAACATGAACAAAGTTATATTGCGCTTTCTTCAAACTTTTTTAGATTGCTTTGTGTTTGCGTGCATAAGTTTGTCTTGTCGATCTAGTCACTATCAATTTTATGTAGTTTTATCATTGCGGCAACAATTGGTTCTTTAAAGAAGAAAGTTTTTTCAAAGTTTTGTATTCTATACTTGTTCATAGTCGAGCTTCAATAATCGAGAGCAAATTTAAAACAAACTTTTTTTTATTTCCTTTTAGGCACTTATAGCTGGAAGTGGAGACAATTTTTCAGAGAACGGAAGACGAAGTTACCGGAGCATCAATGTGCTGTTTTTAGTTTTCACAAATGTGGTGCAAAATTGACTTCGGCCAGAATAAATAAAATAAAAATAGAAACATGAAAATTGCAATCGTGGAATCAAATGAACTTTAAATATTTGCATTCAGATTTTATTCTTGGGTGCGTATAGACTCTACATGTGAGTATAATATATTTTCTCGGCATATTGTCATTATAATATATCAGGAATTATCCCAAGATTATCAGCTGAAAACTGGTACTGAGAGCTCTCAGTACTACAAATAAAAGTACAGCTCAAATGTTTGACAACCTAATTAGTCACTCCGCTTCAAAAATTCTTTCAGTCATGCTTTCTCAAACAACCTCGCACTGAATATAATTTTAACCGCATTTCAATGCAGTCAGAATTGTGCTAGGAAATTCCATTAATTGTAATTTGTAAATAATTTTCAGTTGATCGGATCAATAACGCAGGTCACCAGAGTAACGAGATACCGAAACTTTTTAAAATGTAAAACAATAAACTTTTTTATGCTAGCAGTATAGGGCTGCAACAAACTAGTGGAACCTAAAATTCCTTTTCTCTGTTCTAAAGGTAAAAATATAAAGAATTCCGACTTGGTCAATTATATTAACTCGGAAAAATTTTATATATGGAGTCATTTAGGCAACAGATATGGACTGATTCTTGAGTTACGGCTTGAGCTACATTTATGAAAGAGGGCACCATTAAAACTTGTATAATCAGATTTCAAACAGAATAAGTTTCTTGGCTTGTTTTTATCACTGAATATTCGCTAAGACGAAGTTTCAGACCGAGACAAATACAAAATATATAAGTCAGTGAGCTTATAGACATAAAGAGAGCGCTGAAAAACAAAGTACTTGATGAGATTTGGAAGACAACTATGATTCAGCTTCAATATTGTAGAGATACAGATAGTAATAAAAATAAATTGAGAAAAATATCTGCAGTTCGGATGCTCGGTTTTCGCAAATATGCGCTTCCAAACAATTTTTGACTTCTTTCATCAGCCAACAGCGGCTTCAATTTTCATCAAAAGGTAGATAAGGTAGAATTTTGAGGCCGAATGACAACCAATTCATTTTTGCTCTAAGGTTGTGATAGCTTGCAAGAAAAAACGTAAAAGACAAAAAGTTAATTGTTTATGACAGCTAACAGAGGTGTTATGAAAAAACTGGAAAAATTTCATTCTTCAATTACATTTTTACAATTTTAACAATTTACAACGTTTTTATTCAGTAAAAAATTCGCTTGTTTCTTTAACCCAGAACAATTTCAATCGAAAGAAGTAAAACAAAGATGAATTCCCGTTAATATTTACGAAAGAAAGTTGAAACGGCTTAAAAGTTAATACTCAATTCAAATACACCAAATTGAACATATAATTCTTGAATGATGAAAAAAGTAACAGGAAAAAACTTTGTTTTCTCCAAAGCTGGTTTTCAATATCAACAAAACTTCCCAATCGAAAAGATCATTTGCTATAGTCTACAATTAATCAAACTTTTTTATTTAATCAAATTTAATCTGTGAACTCTTTTATGTAAAGACTGGTGTTGACGCCCAGGCCAGCAGCACCGACCAGCATGAGACGCCAGAAAAAGTAAAAGCAAAATCTTAAAAGCAGAAAAAATTTATTGGCAAATTTTCTAATTTGTTACTCCAATTTTTATAGAGACCACGCGTGAGACTGATATCTTGGCACTTGGTATGGGTACATCTAAACTAACTTCTCAACCCGGAGATTCTAATCACTTTAAAATTAAATTTGGGGCTAAAAATTTTGAATCCAAATATGTTTTTTACATTTGTACATTCATAGCCTGAAACATTGTTGAGTTAATTCTTTGTTAGTTATAACTTTTTATATCAATATTAATTTTGTACTTAGGGAGTTTTGGACATTCAGACAAATTCATCTGAATTTAGACATTCTGTGCTACACATGTATCAGTTTTTTCGCGGGCACCTAACACGTTGACTGCAGTTAATGGACAATAATGATCAAAAATAGTCTATTTCAAAACGTGAGAACGACTAATCAATATTGAGTAGATAAGGTCATAAAACTGTTCGCAATTGTATTTTTATCAGTAGATCCAAATGGTAAAAAATAGCTGATTTATAACCGTTAGAAACCTCCATCAAAAACAGTTGACCCTAAAAATGAAAATACTTTTCTTTGTCCAATCATAGCTTGAAACTTTGTTGGGTTACTTCTTTATTATTTAGATTTTCTTAGTTATATTTTATTATTTTCAAAACATTATTAAATTTGTATTAAAGAGTTTTTGGAAGTTCAGACGATTTCACCTGGATTTAGACCTTCTGTGCTACACAGGTATCAGTTTTGCCTCAGGCTCCCAAGGCGATGAGTGCAGTTACTGGACAATTAAATATCAAAAATTGTCTATTTTAAAACGTCAAACCGACTATTCAAGAGTTAGTAAAATTAATGTCGCTAAAACTATTTGCTATTGTATTTCCGTCAGTTCGTCCACATGGTAGAATAATAGCTGATTTATAACGGTTAGAAAGCTCTTCTAAAAGCAGTTGGATCTAAAAGAATTATTTTTAATAAGAATTAATAAAATTGTTAGTTATTCTAGGACAATTGAGCAACAACAAAATCATCATTTACTGATCTACAAACTCCAGTGGTGTATTGGACATAGTCTACCACAAGTGTAATTTTCGTTTCAATCAATTTAGATCTTCCAAAATTTGGTTAAATTATTTCTCAAAGATTGCAAGTAAATGTTTAGAGTGAAGAGAATAAAATAAACGTAACGCTTGAGTAACCGAAGAATCAGACAGAAAAGCCAAAGAAATTGTTTTGATATGATAAAGACCAATAAACGACCAGTAAAATTTCCGAAATCTAAATTAAAACATAATTTAAATTACCTCTAAAATCAAATATCGTTATTTATGCATTTTTAAACTCTATGACTTCGTTGAAAACAACGATTTTATTTTATGTCGAACTGATCACAATGTCTCAGAAGAATTTCAGACACCCCAATTCCATCTATTGCAAAAATGCCGTCCTAATCGAATAATTTCCAATTTTGCCACAGCTCAGATATAACAAATTTTGTGCAAAAAAGATTACAATTTAATGTTTACAGTGAGATGATTAATATCAACGCAACGCTTGAGTACCCGAAGAATCAGACAAAAATGCGTTTTGATATGATAAAGACTAGTAAATGACCAGTAAAAATTCCAAAAATTTAAATTAAGCGATATTTTAAATTTCTTCTAAATTCAAATATCGTTATTTTTTAATTTTTAAACTCTAGTATTTCGTTGACAACAACAATCTTTTTGTGTCACACTGATTACAATGTCTCAGAAGAATTTCAGGCGCCCCAATTCCATCTCTTGCGAAAATGCCGTCCTGGATCATTTCCAATTTTCAGCTCAGATATAACTATTTTTTTGCAAAAAGAGAAAGAATTACGTTTTGACCCATCTTTTTGATACAAAAAAAGCAAATCAGTAAAAGATCAAGCAAGCTCTTTATTCTAGAAACTAGCAAAAAAATGTTCAGCATTGGAATTTCGCAATGCTAAGGTTTTTGTTTCACTTCGAAAGTTCTTAAAAGCCATCAAACAACTGAATCTCAAAAAATCATTATAATTTTTCTAGTTTCATTTTCTTGTTGAATAAAACGCAAATTTGAGAATCTGGGAATTTTATAGTTTTAGTGTTCATTTAAATTAATTAAGGAAGCGCTATGTCAGCCGCTGAATTGGTAAATATTGAAAATTAAATTTTTTTTTCGAAAAATACTCCCGAGCAATTAAACGCTGTAATGGATTATTTTTCTATTTGCATTGATCAGAGTTATAGGTCCGATACATTTTCAGCTAAATTAAACACCAAGAAAATTTAGTAACTGTATATGTGTCTTTGAATGAGTTTTTAATTGTGTGAGAGTTTGTGCACGAGTGTGCGCGTATATTTGTTAGTGCGTGTAGAAACGTTCTAAAGTACAGAATGAAACATAAAAGAACTGATAAAGTCTACATAGAATTATGAGTGGTGTAATGAAAGAACGGTAAATTCGAATTACTTTTATATAGACTCTTAGTATAGTAGGCAAAAATTTGATTTGTTTCATATTTAAAAATTATTAAGTATATTTTTTCCGCTGTAATCTAGAGATAAAAATGATGTGAAAGCTAGCTGAGGACAAAAAAAATTCTTGGGACCAAAATTCCGATAACAAAATTATATATATATATATATATATATATATATATATATATATGTATTAGTTTGGTGTCAGAATTTTGGTCCCAAGTATTTTTTTTTGTCCTCAGCTAGCTTTCACATCATTTTTATCTCTAGATTACAGCGGAAAAAATATACTTAATAATTTTTAAATATGAAACAAATCAAATTTGTGCCTTCTATACTATGAGTTGATATAAAAGTAATTCGAACTTATACTTCTGTCATTAAACCACTCATAAGTCCTTGATAAGACTCTATCAGTTCTTGTATGTTTTATACTGTACTATAGAACGTTATACCAATACTTTGGGCCATGGCTATGCCTCGGCTGCCAGTGGGACTTGATATGAAACCCTCGCAGCCGGATATGGGATTAAATTATCAGCGCAACTATGGGAAATCATGCTTGCAATACCAATTGCTAATTTTAAATCGGATTTTTGAACCAAAAGATCGAATGGAATAAATAGGGTATATTGGCATTGGGCGCTTTGTCTTATTGGGTATTTTGGCATTCGCGGAATAATGTCATGCAACCGTATAGAGGTGCTCTAACGATCCACTCACTCCTTTGATTGAAGACAACATTTTCTTGGGACTTGATGCAGGAATGTCTGTGCAGAGTTCAACATATTTTGTGTCACCCTTTTTTGTTGTAATTATTTGACTTGATGTTGCTATTACAAAAGCGCCATTTAGACCTAATGGTATTGGTATATATACAAGTCACCCATTATTTGACCTGTAAATCTAATTTATGCTCCCAAATTCTGAATATGAAAAAAGCTCACAAAGCATAGTTATCAAATTGTCGCTCGGCAGCATCGATTTTCCTACTGAATACTGCCAGCCTCTGGCTTCATTTTTCCCCCGAATGTAACCCCAGTAATCCTGCTTCAAGTTTTCAATGAGCTGTGTTTTAATGGTGCTATGTCCCATTTATTGATCGATTTATTGCTCCAAGAACTGTTAATGAATAAAAAACTAGATTAATAAACAAGTTGTCTTTTACTCAAGTTAACCATATAAAAATATATTTATGTTAAATCGTAAATCCTGCCGTTTTGATCTAGATATCATAAACTTCGGGGAAAACTTTTAATTTCAGTGGAAAACTTTAATCCTGGCCGCCATCAATTCCATGGGGAGGGTTGGGAGAAAAAAAATTAAATTTGGCGATTCTGGAATAAATTGACAGATTTGGCAATTTCCAGATTTTCCCCCAAATCCACCCCCTGTTTTTTCATTAGTTGGTTAAAAAGTAAATTAAAGAAGATCCACTCAAAATTGAATCTAAGACACGTTCCCTCAAGTTATTAAGAATTGTTTCCACAAAAATGGTGTCAATTTGTCATTTACTCTTCAATAATGCTCTTAAAATGAACAAATCCCTACATTTAACACAAAAAGGCAGCTAAGTACGCATTATAAGTAGAAAGCTTAGTAGCAGTAGGCTTATTCTATTGTAATGGAAATATGTTTCTACTATTTGTTCAGATTTTTTCAGATTAGCACAGCACAATGAAATTTAGTTCCAACATGTCCTGTGAAAACTCATATTCTTTCTTTGTCGTTCAGAAGAACGTGTGAACAATGCCTAAATTATCATCGGGTATATGTGATATGGAAAAGTTGATTGATTCGCGGCCATCAGCGGAAATTTCCAGCCGCGTGATGCAATTGTTACGCTAATTAAACCCAGTTTTTCTCAAAAATGCACAGGGAAGTTGTAGGAAATTGATCAACGATTAGAGGGGGGTATACTCAAGACTCCGAGGATGAAGTTATTAAATTGAGTCTTATTCTTTTTTGGTATGAAAAATGAAATTTTTCGATGTCGAAGATCTGTTAAATTTGAACTTTTGGGCGTGTCAAAATCTTGAATTTGACGTGGTTTTTGAAGCTATAGAAAGGGAGCGATAATCAATTGACATCTAATTACACGCGGAAACCGCTTGCAGTTTGAAATGCGACTGTATAGATAGATGGATAGATGAAGGGACAGACTTGCGTAACGAACACAAAAGATACAGATTAAGGTTACACAACTATTGCGTATGTAATTTGTCTGGGAGTAAAAATAGCACTAGGGCTATCGTGTATCTAATCTCACCCCCAATTTTGACAGGTCATATAGGATAGGGAAATGAACAAGATGCAAAATTGATATGCCACAATGAGGTACCCCAATGAATATGATTACCTACTAGAATTAGTTGCATACCTCAAATTTCATGTCAGATGTTGTTTTCCTTTTTTAAGAATTTCTAAACGCTTTTTGAGAATATTGCTTTGTTGCGCCACCATATAATCAAATCATCATTACCGTGTCGTAGATTTTTTGATGACAAATCGAGATCACAACTAGAACTGATTAAAGGAGTCCACAAAGAAATTATAGCAGTTACGAAAAAAAAGAAGGTATTTGAAGTCGTGGGGGAAGTTGCGTGGGGGAAATTGAGAGGGGGAGGGGTTAAGAGGGTTTGTGTCGTGCTACATGTTTAATAACTACTGTCTGCTGTTACAAGCCCCTCAAAATTTCACCTTTCAGGAAAACCTTTGCAAAGAGTTTTGTAATAAATAATTCTGATGGTTTTCAAGAGAACACATGCGGGAATTAATCGAAAATTTAGGATTTTCAACTGACAATTTTCATATATCAGCATTTATTCAGCAACTATATTTCGTAGGTTAAGCAATAATACTGAACTTGTACAATTTCTTTTGTGAACATGGATTGGTTGTTTGTTCTAAGACGTCAACATAACTAGGTGAAAAATATAGTAGCAACATTATGGCATCGCATCTTTAGAAAAAAACAAAAAAACACCCAACATGATTAAAATTTCACCAACAAGTGCTGTTTGAAATTGATTTTTTAATATTTAATGGAACAATTCTGGCGTTTTACAATAATAATTCTACTGTTGTATCAATTATGCACATTGACAAGATCACATATCCAAAATGATGTATTGTTACACTTCATTTATAATGGTATCGCTTTGGGTTTGGGGGAAGGGAATGTTTACATCATAGTAGCACTTCTGCATTGAAAAAAAAACCATGTTTTGTTGGATGAGGCGACTACACACAGTTATAGTTCCGACCCCTCTTGAGAGTGGAGGAGCTATATACTCAAATGGGTTTTTAAATGTTCAGACAATTTTGGCCGATCAATATAATAATCGCATAGAGTTGTGAGGGGTATCCTTAGAAGGCCCGTCCAGCGTAGAATATAGCATTAAAAACTTTTTTTTCAATTTTCCCTTTTTGTAGGGAGTTATCGAGGTTCAAAATTTTGTAAATAATAGACGGAATTCAGCTTATAGTTTTTATTCACATTTTTGACCAAATTTTTGTCAATTTTGACCAATTTTTTTTCAATTTTGCTAAAATACGTTAAAATTGTTAATTGCAGTGTTATTGATTTTAACTCTAAAGACGAGTAGGGTTGCTGAATTGTTTGATCCGAAATTCTCGGCTATAATTTATGAGACTTTTTTCGTTGAAAAACTGGCTTTTCTTAGCCAATATGGTTTAAACTTGCTGGAAGTAGACACCATAAAAGTGCGGTCATAATTTTCTTAAGCTCAGAAAAAGTTCTAGTCGTAATCCCGATGGCTTTAAGAGCCTTCTAGAATTATAAATTTGCCCATTTTTTTGCAAATTTAGACCCGATACTTATACAAAATCCATTATTTGTTTTTGGCAAACTGAAAAAATTTGTATATAATTGATCTATTTTGCAACCAATTCAACAATTGAGTGTTTTTTTAGACGCAGAGCCAATTCTGAGCTGATCTTGATCTCACCATGGATCCTTATGAGAAAAAATGTTCAGAGTTTGAGGGCGCGCGACCTTTTTTTTATCCAAAAATTTCCACTATGTAAATGTTTTTATGTAAATCACGGACAAGAATCTCAAATCAGGTTACAGTTAATGACAGATACCATTTACAAATAAACAAAACCCAAAGAGATTATATTATGTTTCAGAGTTAAGGTCGTTGTTTTTATTGCTCTGAACAATAGTTTTTTGTGGAACTCTTGCGTTTTGCTGTCATTTCTTATAATTTTGTAGCTCAGTGACTTACTATCCTCAATCAAAGATCCATTTAGTTTTTAGGAGGTATATGAGAACCTAAGCTAGTTTTTTTAAATGGTTATCTAATGTCTATTATGACTTTGAGTTTGTTTGTTTTGCGAAAACATCTATGACGTTTTGAATTTTCCCTTTATTTTTTCCTATTTCAAATTCGCACGCATTCCCAAAAAACAGAAAGCAACCCAGCTCCTCTGTGCTGTAAATTTATATTGGTAACAATTATATATTCAACTAATGGTTTCTATACTTAGGAACTACGCGTTTCCATTTTGTCTTTTATTTTTGATCATAATTGCATATTCTTTGAGTTCATTTTGTTTCCTTGTCAAGTTATCAAATTTTGACAAGTGCAACTGAAGAAAGAAATTTTAGGGAAAATGCACAACGTTGGAAAAAAGATTAACTGGATATGTTAGTAGTTTTTGTTGAATAGTTTATGCTTTTTGGGCTAAGACAGAGTTAGCTCCCAAAACCTTGTGGGATTTCTTTTTATTTTGCCTATGTTTGTCTTTCTTTTCGCTTTGTACGCTATATACCTGATATCGATAGATTATATATAATTGCTTCCCCAAGAAGTATAACTCAACCTAGTTAAAGAGTGCATCTTATGGCTGTTTGTTTCAATGGCTTTCAAATTAAATTTTTTTAATTTTTTTCTTTTTTTTTCATCTGTCTCTTTTTGCTTTTTTTGTCACCATGTAATTCAATCTCACACAATAGGAGTCTGCTTTACTTTTGTTGATGGAAACATCTTTTTTGCCCCTGGTTATAGTTTGTGACTGATTGCTTCGACCATTTATTTTCATAAAAGATTTCGAGATTTCTATACCGTTCAACTTTTGGGTTTCTTTTTGTTGTCATGTCTAAGTAGTCGTTTCATAAAGAAGACCCGTGCGAGTTAAGATCAAGGGAATAAAGACAATTAACAGTTCTTGCAGGCAAGATCTGTTAATCGTAGAGCCTTGAACAATGTCAAGTCGTAAAATTGCTGGCAGTTTTGGCTTCTTTATGTATTTGTTTTTTGTGGGCTCGACTTAGTCTTATTTTTACAGGCCCAATAGGTTTCCTGAGGCGCTAAAGCATAATTCATCGCGTTTTTGTAATCCTTCGTTTTTTGTGACTTTGAAAACATTTGATTTCAAAATAAAATTTGATTGTTTGAGCTTCGTCTTTTTTAAATAGTTTTTCGGTCGATTTGTAGATCAGTTTCTGTAAACACAGGTCACAACCCGTTTCCAGTGAGCTATAATTTGATCTTTATAACAGTTTTAGCTTCAAACATTTGTTTCTCGGCTTTGTTACTAGTGTTATTACGAGATTTCATAAAATGTTAAATTTTTATGTTTTCGTACATTTCAAAAGACTTTAGGTTTGTTAGGCATAGACTAAATTGTTTTGTATTGGTTTTTATCAGACGTGAGTTTGATTTTGTTATGTTTTTTTTTATTATAGTCATCGAGTTTTGGTCGTAAATAATGTTTGTTGTTTGATTTTTATTATTGTCTTTTCTAGTTGTCCTATTATCAACAATTTTCATCGGCCTCTAGCGTGGCCTTATTGCATTTTTTGTTTGTTGAACGATGTGTATGTTTTTGAAAGTTTTCTATCTCTTCATCGTTTGGTAGCGAAATAAGTCATGAACGTGGACAAGCGGGGTCGGAAAATTATGTGCGTACGCACATTACCGAGCCTCCTTGTTAGTATTAGTTATCAAGCGTCTTCTGTGACAGGTTCTATGTAAAAAATTGTTAGAATTCTTGTTAAAAATAAGTCGGTATCTAAATTATTGAAATTAATTTCACAAAAATTAATCAGTGTTTCTGATGAATTGACAAACTAACTGTTCAAACTTATGCCCAAAAAAGGTATTTTCAAAAAATTACTTAGAATAAATATGCAAAGTTTATATGACACGTCTATTCATGATAACTGAACTCAACATACATCATGTATGTTGAGTTCAGTTATCATGAATAGACGTGTAACATCTCAACATTACCTACCTATCTTTAATGTAAGGACCAAAATCATCCATGTTTAGACCATAAAAAAGAAAAACTTACTCCTTCTGATAACTCCGATATAGACAAACTAGATTTTAATTTATTCTACCCCAGATGTCCGTAAAAATGTCCCTTCCGTTCTTGTGAGCAAAGAGGTGGAGATCTCAAAAAATTCGATTATTTCCAGGCCGAATGAACGCATCCAGGATAAAGAAAAATAACGAAAAAGAACGAAAATGATCTTATATAAAAATAGACTTATGATCGCAGAAATTCAAATAAAAATTGTCCAAAGTATTACAACTGTTCAAACAACCTGGCTTTCATGTGCTATTAGAAGGCTGTAATCAATGTATCTCCGTTGTATCATAAATGTAGAAAAAAAAATTTGCAAAGATTTTGCGCTGAGCTCCCATATACACATGAATAAAATGGAATGCATTGACAATTCAGTAGTATGTCGGGTCTCTCTGTGTTATCAATGACACCGAGTCTATGTTACAAACCTGTTTTTCTATTTGCGTTTGTTTTTCTACAATTTGAAAGGCAAAACTAAAGAACTTTGATCAAGTAGTCTGCATTTAAATTTTTTTTTGAGAAAGGAAATTGCTTATTTGGAGAAAAAATCGAATGAAGAGCGTCTACCTTTACCAACAGAAATCTACTTCCAAAGAAAGTGGCTGCTTCTATCAAGTGCTGACTTCCGGTCAATGCGCAAAGCGCTTAAATTTTGTGAAGTGGTTTCCAGAAAACAATTAAGAGCCTTAAGGTGAAAATGGGGATGAAATAAATGTGAAAAGTACTTACGTTCAGCTGTAAGGGCATTTCACAAAATTTTAATCCTTTTAATCCTTTTGCCGCTCAATTTTACGATTTAACGTTTTTAGATTATTAAAATGAGGGCTTATACTACAGTTAATCAGCTGCACTGTTTTTTGCGGAACACGCTTCCGTCAAACACATTTTTCGGTGATAAGCATTTTTCACGTTTCAACTTTTATTTTAAAAGTGAAAAACACTGAAGGGAATTTCCATAAAGGGGACCGCCTTTTCGTCCGCGAAATTGGAAAGTTTGTTTCCGTCAATGCATTAACATAGGAAAATTGAAATCTGATAATAAAAACGAGTAAATTTACTCAAAAATTTAGTACCGGTAGACGCCCGTAATGTTTTTCAAAAGGACAGATTGCCTGAAAAATATAAACAATTGTGCGGATTCATTTCTAAAAAGTCTTGCAAACTGTGGCCACTACAATTTGTAGCAAACTGAGAGACAGGTTCAAAGAATTTTTTTCAAAAATTATGATTTTTGGTTCGAAAAAATTATTTGAATGGTACTTCAAAATATAGAGATGGGACTTACTTGGAAGCATCGCAATGATGCAGACGACTCCCATGATGATTGAGGCGAGAACTGCAGCTGTTTTCATTTTTGATATTTAGTCTGAAGAGCAAGAAAGTGTGGAAAAAGAAGAAGTTTGAAGAAGAGACGGAGTTTCAAAGTGTTGCAAATATTTGTATCCAAATGATTATTTCCCTGTGGGTGCTAGGTCTGCTCTGGTTTTTCTGGTTCTGCCAAAATATTCGACCAACTGTACTAGTCAGTGAAATGTATTCGCTGTGAGAGAGTGCCTTTGTTGATATTTGATAAATAATGAAAAAAGAAAAGATATAAATCGAAATTCTCTGCCAATGTTGGTTGGCGCTTCGCCGCAGAGTTAAGGCGAAAAGAAAAAGAATTTAAAACAAAATCAGCAAATGAAAATCAAGAGGCTATCAATATATTAAAATGGACAAAAAAGAGTTCAGGCTTGCTAATTTTTTCACTCCTATTAGGCGTTTCACCCACACTCTAACTCATTCGCGTATAAGTTTATTATCGATTTTTCAAGTAGTTAATTGATGAAAAATTGGCAGAGACAGTTTTTATTTGTTTAGGGAAGTCTTACTTCGAACTTTTAGGGCCCCGCCTCCGTGAGAATTAAACTTCCTATTTATTCTTCAAGTAGCTACAAAAATCAATATCCTCACTAGTAAAACAATATAAAAAGCGTGCAGTAACAATTTCAAATGCAAAACCTGGAAATGGAAATAAATTGCTAGAATAATCTTGCACGTATTTTTGAGCGTATCATTTAACGTACTTTTGAAACTTGTTCAAGGTTTTAGAGAACAATCCGAACATAGAAATATTTCACGCTCACTGAATATTTCCAGGTTTTGCACTATAATCGGTCAAAAGCACTAAGGGGAAAGGCATAAATAAAAAGCAACTCTGAAGTTTAGTTAAACTAATAATATGCAATTTATATAATTTTGAAGGCAAGTCTCTCAAATTTTTTCGGAGAACGGGCCATTCGCCAGTCCTTGGCACACCCCTCACGTTTGGCGCATTAGCGTACGCAAATTATCGACATAAAATTTACTTCATGAAAATACGTATTTTCATGAAGTTAATTTTATGTCGATAATTTGCCACCTTAGAGCTCAAACTTCGATCTAAACTGTTTAGCTCGAATAGTGACGGACACTTTAACAGCTAAAATATGAAATCTTTTATGAACTTTGCAGCTAAGTTTATTGCATGCACTTGGATTATTATGACAGCATGAGAAAGCTATCTCAATTGTCCCATATTTATTATCTTAAAAGTTTGAGCAAAATGCTACGTGTTTTGGCGCTCTTTGCCGCAAGTGAGGTCCCGTACCAAACCCCCAGAGTCCATCAGGCCCAATTCAGAGATTTTCCAGAGGCCAAGTCTTGGCAGAGAGGTGCCAAGAATTGGGTAGCGGAGCCAAGACTTGAGACTTCTCTGTGCAGAGAAATGCCAAGACTTGGGTTTTTCTGGGCAGCGCAGAACCCAAGTCTAGGGTTTCTTTGAGCAGAGTTAAGGTTGACATCAGGAAGATCCTCCGTTGTTTTATCACTGGGACCCAATTCGAAAAAAAATTTTTGACCCAGCTGGCTTTGGAAAAAAGTGAGATTTTCAAACGGTTTTTTCGTTGTTTTGCAAAATGTAGTTATAAAATATATTTTTTTCAAGCTAGTCAAGGAGTTGTTCATATCGAGCGTTGCTACAAATCAAATTTCCCCTATATCCTTAAAACCCTATTCATATTGTAATGATTTTTTAAAAGCTATAGCTCTTCATTTCTCTTCAACAGTGAGTACTGAATTTCTATTTTTAAGGACCTTTTAGGCCTTGAAAAGGTGGCCATACCTTACCAAGAGCCACGAACATTGTTTTAATAGCATCCATAATCATATTTGGTGCCTTTTTTGTACAATAAGGTACTCAAACTTATGTTAAAAGTGCCCATGAATCTAGAAAAATGCACCATTCTATTCCTGTCCAGAAAAAAATCAAGTCTTGGATCCTTTCTGCCAAGAGAAATCCAAAATCTTGCGTCTTGTCTGGCAAGAGGTCACCAAGTCTTGGTTGTACTCTACACGAACTGACCCAAGACTTGGACCTTCTCTTTGCAGAGAGACACAGGACTTGGGATTTCTCTGGGCAGAAACCCACAAGTCTTGGTTTTTCTCTGTCAATAGAAACATCAGAGATCGACTCTGGAGTATTTTCTTAGTTGCCTTGTATTTGACATGATCAGACTCTGAATCAGGCCTGGGACCTTGCCTGATTTTTTTATGAATCAGGCCTGATGGGCTCTGGGGGTTCAGTACGGGGTTATTTTAAAACGATTTTAATGTCATAAATTGTATGTAAAGCTAAACACAGGCGCAGACGCAATCAATTCTAGAAAACTACATCACAATTTGACGAGCTAGGTAAAATTTTTTGCTACAATCGTAGGCTTTCGGAGACGTTCTCTGTCTTGGTTTCAATTATCAACCAACAGTTTGATTCAGCGGTAATATCATACTTATATTTTACTTCTTTCCTTCTGTAAACTCTACCAGTTTGTACAAAACCCCTAATTTTTGACAAATTATGAGCCGTTTTGCCCATGGATTTCAATTACAAAAATGTGGTTTTTACTCAAAACTATTAGGATTAAAATTAGTAACGCAAAAGACTACTTTATGCAAAGGTAATACTGCTGTGTAGTATTTAAGACACTAATGCCAACTATAGACAGATGAATCTATCGACCAGAACAATGTCTAATTTTTTCCTGAAAATGATGCCAATACCTTAAATCATCAAAAATATATGTAAGACTATGTGCGTCGTGCTCAGATTTTCGTGCGTTCATTTCCAGAATTTCCCGCAATCATGTTCAGACTTTCGACCGTTCTTTGATGTTTCCGGACTGTGCAACTTTGAATGCACAACGCCCCCTTGTGCGCTAACCTTTGGTCTGAACGTACTTGATTCCCTCGAGAATCTAAACCTGACCAAAATTCGTTTTTTTTACCATTATGCTACCTTATCAACAAGATATACTGATGAATAACTGGACTCGGTTAATTATTAAGAACTGTGAATTGTGGGAGAAAACCATTTTTTGTCTAATCATATCTGCGCTTAACATCCTAGATACCGTAATATTTAATTCCGATCTACACTATGGTACCAAAATGCTACTTACAAATAAAAAGGTTTAAATAAGCGCAACAAACATCAAATAATACAAATTTCGAATTCAAATTTTGGACACACTTCTGTACATTGCTAGTCATTAACCCTCTATCAGACGGTTTCTACAGTTTTCATACAGATAACCCACGTCATCTGCGCCAATTTCATTTCAATTATCTGACACTTTTAGGTCTTTTTCCGAAAAATTGTTTCCGTAAACTTTTCTCCTAAAATGTCTGTTTAGGACACTGCTGCCTACACTATGGACAGGTGAAACAATCAACAAGAGCAATGTCTAATTTTTCTTGAAAATGATACCAAAACTTTAAATTATCAAAAAAATTATATAAGACTATTGGCGTTTGTGTTCAGACTTTCGCGCGTTCATGTTCAGACTTTCGTCCGGTCTTTGATATTTTCGGACTATTTAATTTTTTATTTTTAACGCTCACATCATGAGTTCATCTTCGTTCTGTCTGATTGTACTTCATTCCTTCTGGTACCTCGCCCTGACCAAAATTTGTTTTTCATTTCACCATTCTGCTGTCTTATCAACAAGATTTAAGGATAAACAACTTGATTTGGTCACTCATTTAGAACTGTAAATTGCGGATAAAATCCATTTTTGTCTACCCATACTTCCCTATAATTTCCTAGATATCGTAATATTTGCTTCCAATCTACACTATGGTATCAAAAAGCTACGTACACCTAGAGATTTTTTTAAAAGAAGTGATACAAAAACATGCAATAATACAAATTTTGAATTCAAACTTCTTCTCCAAAAGAAGTTTTTCTGAACACCGCTAGCTATTAATCTTCTAGCAGACGGTTTCTACAGTTTTATACAAATAATCTACGGCATCTTCGTCAATTTCAATCCAATTTTTTGACACTTTTCCTAAATTTTTTCCTAAATTTGGTTCGAAATTGACCGGAAATTGACCCAAAACTGACCCAAGAGTTCACTTTCTGCCGGCCTTCACCCTTTTTCTTCAGAAAAGTTGCCGATAATCATTGGTTTAGGCACAGGAGCAATCTCATGTTAAAAAACGCCCTGAAATATTTCATTCGATATTATCCAAAACTTGTAAATCAAAGACAGTGTTTAGAATGTTTGGAAACCTAGCAAGCACTTTCTGTTCATCTGATTGCATTTCAGCCCAAAAAGAGGTGATCGCTGGTCAATGAATCTTATACAAACTCTTAGACCTAACAAATAGGTCAAATGCGCAATATTGTTTCACCAGTAAAGGCAGCAATCTGACAAAAAAGAAGGGGTTCTTGAGACCATTTATAAAATATTTTGAACAAAAACATTTGGTTTCCTTCAAAGTGACCCTTTGCAAAAACGCACTATTTTCCGGCAACTCGTCTTCTGGAAATTCCATGGTAGCAAAAAAAAAGCGTTATGAGTCACTGTAAATTTTTTCAGTGAGGTTTTGGGCTCTCTTAAAATATCGTTAACTGAGTTTTTTTTGGATTTTTTTCCGACAATTTGTTATGGTTTTTAGCTCCATTTCTTGGCCTCAAAACAATTTTTTTTTAGGCAACGTTTAGATTCTATTCACTAGATCTTGATTTCAATTTAATTTTTTTGGTTTTTCTTCAATGAAAATCCGACAACTCGTAGCGTAACAACTTCGCAAACAGTGAAAGAACAAAGCGTTTAAGCCATCTTTTCTGTTTAAGCAGAGAAATCAGATACAAATTGCTCTTAAAATTTCTACGTTTCACACATTTTTCTTTGCCTTGGACCAAATCATGCTTATGAAGCACGAATCATGCTTGAGCTTTAAAAGCAGAAAATATGTTGTGTTTACCTTTTTGGTACCATAGTGTATTTACTGTAGTGCGTAGTTCTATGTTTTGAGTTTCCTGGTAAAATTAGCAGAAGTTTATCATTGCAGTGACACACTTGAAATATTTTTTATTGCTGAGCCGCCTGCTGTTCTTTGAAAGCAATATGTACATGAAGTTGGCATATATAAATAGTTATATTGATATTAATGATATTAAAGATAATAAATGATAATAATATAGTAATAACAATAATAAAAACAACAAGGAGGCTCGGTATGTGCAATCGAACATTAAATTCCGACTCCGCTCATCAATTGACATACCAACTTCATTATAATCTACTATTAGCTGAAACAAGAAAGAAGCTTCTGTATTATTCAGTGAGCTCCTTATTACTTCTGCTAACGCAGAAATATTAGTGTACCAGTAAATTTCTAGAGCATATATTTTATAGCTTGTGGCCATGCCTCACGCGCAATGATCATGCTGTATTAAAATTTACTCAATTCTGATTGAGCTGTAACAAAATTTGTATATTCTGGTACGTCTGCCATTTTCAATAGCGTCCATCAAAACATTTCTCTAAAGAAACCACCGACAGTATTCTCATCAATGTTTTCAATTAAACATCATAAATGCCTCTATTCAACTATCAAAATCATTGTAATTTTTTCCCAAAGCAAATTTAGAATATAGTGTTTCAATATTTACACCAGATTCTCTTCGAACCTATATCACAGCTGAAAAACCGGAATTTTATCACATAAGAATTATACATATAAAGTTTTCAAAATCGTTCTTTTGGTGATTCTTTTCACGATTTTCAACCTCTTCTTTCGAGCTATAAGTAAGCAAGCTGACATCATAGTTTTTACAACTCTGAGCGGCTGTTTGGAAAAAGTGGAGCAAATTACTAACTAGCAAAGTATTTTGCTCATTGTTGCCAGAACACTGCTCAAGAATAGTTTAACATCTAAAATGACCATACCAACGAAACACGCGACAACAGGGACATGCAATTCAACACAACGAACAAAAGTTGGATATCATATTTTTTCTTCTATTAAGTGTCACAGATAACTCAGTTTTTCAATATGGATAAAGAAAACTCAAAATTTTGCGTATAAATGTGTCAGAATATCATTTGCAGAACTTTTGGGCAATTGGAAAAACCAATAGAAAAATTTTCACAAATTAAAACATAGAAGTAGCTCAATTTAGTCGCTTAGTTTTTATGTATAGGTTACGTGACTCTGATGAAGTCACCGAGAAAGTCTGGCATTAATCGAAAACCATAGAGCGGTTCAATTCTCTTTCCACAGTTTTGATGTGACTTGAGCAGAGTCACGTAACCTTTTTTAAACACGCGTTGTGCAACTTCAGTCAAAAACACTACTTGCAAAAGTGATTACAATTTTTGGTTGCAAAAAGAAAGGAGCTTTGAGAATCCACATCCCCATCCAATTCGTGCATATAGTTACACCCGCACACTATAGTTTTACTTTTTACTCTCATGCTAGCAAATTAAACACCAAATTGGTGGTGATTTGGGGGAACCAAAGAAATGCTATTTTTCGCAAAATAAGGAGAAAATCACTTGCAGACAATCAGCCGTTTTTTTCCTAATGAGATTCTTTTGTGAACATTTTTTTAATTTTTGACTTTTGAGTCAATTCGGGATCTTTTCAATATGCGCCCCCAAGCATAGTGGGCGCATAATATTTGCAACTCCCAGACGTTTATGCCATATTTTGGGGGTGCACAAACGGAAGAGATCCGATTTCTGCTACATGTATATTTTGAAATCTATCCAATTGTCTGTGTTTTTTTTTCAAATAAAAAAGGTATTTTTTTACTAAATAAAAGATGGTAGACGAAGATACAACACTGGCAAAAACGACTTGTGAAAAAACTTTCAATGACTGGAAAAACTCTGGAGAAGATTGATTGAAATGAAAATTTATGGAACTCGGATCGACGGATTTTTTCCGTTTGTGCATTCCCCAATACGTTATGCATCGCCCCAGTTGGAGAGCACGTGCCGTGCCATTATTTAGTAAATCATTGTTAAAATATACCACGTGGGTCTGGGGGAGGAAATAATATGCTTTCTAAGCTGGGGTAATAAATTGACTAAGCTGGGGTAGTGGGCACAAACGGAAAAGATTGTGATTGACATGTGTTCATTTAGTGGGGCTCTATGTAACAACTGTGCATTCAATTTCAAATGAAAAGCACGCTTTTGCTGGAGTATTTGAAGATCTGGCACTGTATAAAGGAAGTTAACACAATCATGTGCATATTTTAAAATGCTTCTAGCAGTGCTGGAAGTTAAAGCGCCAGAAGTTTCTACTCAGCCAGAATGATTTTTGTTGATTTTGGTTTTTTGAAATGGTGTGTGTTTCCTGTTTAAAGCATGGTTACGTGACTCTGCAGAAGTCACTTTTGACTTAATATTTCGACCCGCTTCGCGGTTTTCGACAAACGCCAGAAATTCTCAGTGACTTCAAGTAGAGTCACGTGACCATTTCATCTGGCATTCTAAAGTCTGGCACTGTTAGGATCATTTTAAAACTTGCAGGTGCGTGTTACAATTAAGTCATAGGAATGCAGGTGGAAAACAGGTACGCAACTTAGATGTACGCCTTACCGAGGATTCGTCTTATTTTCTTGCTTTTCTTACTTGCTCTTCTTAGTCGCTTTGCGCTAAAATTTTAACGAAAAAACCAGCCCTCTGTGAGCACTAAGCTCAATGAGCGACTAGGATTAATAAACGCCCTCGACATACGCTCTCGGCTCTGAGCTGTAATTGGCACAGGCTTACCATAAAAGTTTTCTAACATATGCCTGGGGTACTTTTTTGAGGACTACTTCTTTATTGGTAGCTTTATCAGAGCTATATGTCCAATTTGTTCGAATACCAAAAACTCGTGTACCTATGTGGTCTAGTACAAAAAATATATGCGTATATGAGGCCTAACTGAGATAACAACAGTAGTATCTTTGTAATCGCAGCGAGAGCTCATTAATAAATTTTACCAAAGGGGTGTTATTATTATGATCGATCATCGAGAAGTTATTTGATGGCGATAAGGACGATGTGCTGATATTCATCACCAGCGCTCACCAATTGTAACCAAGCATTAAGATTTCCTTAATTGAAATGTACAAAAATTATAAAACGTATGAGCCTAAGCGTAAACGTATACAGTTCAAAGGCCAAAGCAGTGTGAATGACACCAGAACACGACCCTGTTGCTGTGGAAGCCCGTCCTGCCGAGTCCCGCCACCAACACCTTGTGCCTGTGGTAAGTGCCCTGGTCGAACTGTATAAGAAATTGATAGCGATGACCCGGGTCGAGGTATCACCGCCAAAAATCGCTAAAAGATGTAATATTTGCGGTGAATTTGAGTAAAAGTGTAAGATTTGCGTTCAATGCGATGAATGCGGTGAAAAAAAACTTTTAAGCGGTGAAATTTTTTTTTTCAGCGCTTAAGCGGTGAAAGAAAATTTTTCACCGCTACAAGCAGGATGCGGTGAAAAAAAATTTTCACCGCTACCAGCAGAATGTGGTGAAAAAATTTTTTTCACCGCTACCAGCAGAATGCGGTAAAAAAAATATTTTCACCGCTAAAAATGCAACCTTTACAAATATTCACCGCGCTAATTTCAACGCTTATCTTATATTCACAGGAAATATCTCTGAAGTAACTGACAGATGGCGCAGAGGATTACGAAGTTGGTGACACGCATGAGATAGAGGTTCGAACCCCTGTACGGCAGTTTCTTTTTTGTAAGAATTCCGGTGAATGCGGTGAAAAAAAATTTTTCACCGCAAAATTCATCGCAATTCTTACAAAAATTCACCGCTTTCAGCGCATTCAACGCTACAATATGCGGGCGCTTTGCGGTGAAAAAAGTTTTTTTTTCACCGCTATTCACCGCTAATCTTACATTATATTTGTCAAAACCTCGACCCGGGGAAATGCAATATTGCAATAACTGCTGTGATTGGTTGTAAGAATTGTATTTTTTAGCGCTGAATGCGTTGAAAACAGCACTAAAAACTGCAAATATCACGACCCTGGTCGAGGTTTTTGGGTAAATTTTTGTAAGAAATGCGGTGAATGCGGTGAATTTTTGTAAGAAATGCAATGATTGCTGTGAATGCGGTGAAACTAAATATTTCACCGCATTTCACTGCATTCCTTACAAAAATTCACCGCAAAATTCACCGCATTTCATACAAAATTTCACCGCATCAACTTTTGTGGCAAATTAATGTAAGAAATGCGGTGAAAGCGGTGTAAAAAATAATTCACCATATTTCACCGCATTTCTTACAAAAATTCACTGCAAAATTCACAGCATTTTTTACAAAAATTCACCACATATGTTTTCCAAAGTTTACTCAATCTGATTTACAGTCACAAGAAATTTGAAAGATGTAAGTGACAGTTGGCTCAGTGGACTACGCAGTTGAGGGCATGCCAGAGATCAGAGGTTCGAACCCGTGTGCTGACGAGTCTTTTTTTGTAAAAATATTGAGAACGCGGTGAAAATAGATAATTCACCGTGATTCGCCTCATTCACCGCAAAAAGATGTAAGAAATAAGCGGTGAAAATTACTTTTTTCACCGCATTTAACCGCACTTCTTATGAAAATTCACCTCCAAACCTCGACACGGGGACAATTCATCGCCAAATCTATTAGTCGTGTACTAAGCGGTAAAAATAAACATTTTACACATTTTCACCGTTAAATTTGCAAATATTGAAAAATTTCACCTCTAAAAAACGCCACATCTTGCAAAAGTTCATCAATTTCACCGCATTCACCGCTAGAAATTGAGGGCGATTTGAGTATTAAGAGATATTTATGTTAACCTCTAATTACCGCAGATCTTAAATTGTTCCTCTGCAAAACATCCCCGGCTGGTTGCGGGGAAAAATTTTTTTTCACCGTTTAAGCGATTTTTAGCGGTGACTTTTTTTTCACCGCATAGGCATTCATCGCATTGAGCGCAAATCTTACACTTTATATTCAAATTCATTGCAAATTTGACATCTCTTAGTGATTTTTAGCTATGAAACTTCGACCCTGGTCAGCCCAAGAACATCTTGAACAATTTATTACAAAATTTAGATTTACAGTAAGAATCTTGCAAGAACAGGTTGTTTCGGAGGAACTTTCGAACAACCATAAAAACGTCCTACTTGATTTCCAATAAGGAACCAACTATTATTTCTTCAGATTTGATTTCGCGAAAAGTTCTCCGAAAACACAGAAGTCGACTACTAATCTTTTGTAACTTTGTTGGTCAAATCTGTGTTGAAAGAACTATTTTCCTCATTGTTCCGACCCACTTTAGTGGGGGAGGAACTCTATAATCCAATGAGTTTTTTATCAATCGATTTATGCCGATAAATAAACTGATCGTAGAGGTTTGTGAGTGGTATCATTAGAAAGCCCGTCAGGCAAAGAATATATATTTAAAAAGATTTTTCGAAAATCCTTTTTCCACTTAGTTATCGATGTTCAACGTTTTGTGATCATTTGACAGATTCTGGTTGATTTTGTTCACATTTTCCGCTTTTACGCAGTTTTTTGCCATTTTTGTTGAAAAAAATGTTTAATTGCTCTCAAACGAAGTTTGTAGCAATTATATTAGTCGTGTTGGTCTTTTTTTCTTTTTATGCGATTTTTCACTTGACCATTTTTTCGTCGGACCCATTCGAGTTTTTATCTTTAAAAACGGGATAAACAGGTAGCGCCGCGTGATCATTAATTTTCAATAGAGGCCCTTAGCCGCGTTTAGTAGTCCTTCAAGCGCTTAGCGTGATGAAGCTACTGGGAAGGCCTTAGTTTAATGATAAAAGGTCATTCTTAGGAGTTTTTGAGCCCAGAAAGATGCAATTTTATTGTGTATTTTGAAACTATTTGTTGTTTGTATCTTTTATTTTCTTTTGTTGGACCAGTCTAATATTCCGCGAAAAACTACTTTATATGACCATTTTAAGAGCTGTTTGTTTTGGAGCTATTTGTTTTTTAGCCCTAGATGTCAAGGAACCCCCTGTACGGTTTGATTATTGATTGCTCCGTAGGTTCTATTGGTAATGGAATATTTTTTCATTTTAACATCACGAATTTTAGCATTTTTGAAAAAACTTTTTTAAGAGCTGTTTTTGATAAAACTTGCAAATTTTTCCACGTTTTCTGAAAATTTTTGTCAGTTTTTTGGTTTCTCCAGCAAGAAAGATTCCAGGAACCTCATCTAGGGTTTTATAAAGGATTACTGCATAGCTTGTGGTTAAAATGGAATGGTGCTCAAAACTTTCACTACCTGAATATTAGCATTTTATGACAAAACTTGCAGTTTTTTCAGTTTTTTTATTTATTGTCATTAATCAAATTTTTCTAGACCCTGGGGCAGAAAACATATTTAGAGGTTTATTACAATGCTACTGAAAAACTTTTACTGACCATGGAATAGTTTTCAACTTTTTATTATCACAAATTTCAGCAACTTTTGCTAAAACTTGCGAGTCTTTTCAATTTTTTTGAAAAATTTTGTCATTTTTCAGGTTACCTCAGCCTCAAGAGGCAAAGAAGCTCTTCTAGGGTTTGATAGAGTAATTAAAGTTTAAATGTCATTTTTAGCAGTTTTCGAGGCCAAATATTTGCAATTTTTCGCGTTTTTTCGTCATTTGTCATTTTTTTTGATGAATCGGTCTAAAATTGAGGTTCTTATAAGTTGATAAAAGTTTTTTGGAACATTTTATGAGCTTTATGTTTTGGTAATAATATTAACACGGAAATTTAACCGAATATTTATTGTTTTTTCAAATTTTTTTTGCATTTTTTCTGCACTGGGCGTCAAAGAAACTCCTCAATTTTTGATAAAAAGTTACTGGATAGTTTCTAGAAGTAATGAAATCTTTTTCAAGATTTCATATCACCAATTTAACAATTTCTTTAAAAATCTTTTGCAATTTTTTCAGGGTTTTTTGAAAGTGTTTGTCATTTTTCAGGTTTCTCCAGCCTTAAGAGCCAGGGAACCTGTTGCGCGGTTTGATAGTAGGTTGTTGCATAGCTTCTAGATTTATTAGAATGTTTTTTAATAGCCGCGAAGCGATAGCGGCTATTATCGGGGACATCGTGGTTTTTATTAATTTGTCGTCTCCATCGATAATTCTTACGACCTGACTTCTTGGAATTGACTTCTTGGAATTGACTTCAGTGACTTCTATTGCTTTGCAGTTAAAAATTGTGTAGGTGACGTTGTTTCTGCTTTTAGGTCAATTGCGTGACTTACCTCACTCAAAAAATTGACTTCTGAACTCACTTATGGAACTTTAATTTTTAGTGAAGATTTACTAGTTAATAGTGTGCATCTAAGTTGTGCCAATCTTATATGCCCTAATTTGTGATTATTAGTCTTGATTTTTTTATTTCGAATATCAATTTTGAAATAGCTCTTTAAGGGCGTTTTCCTTATAGAACGTATGTGTCAAAAATTGACAGTACGAAGCTAACCCGAAAAGTCTAGTGGTCTATTGAAGGACTGGTGGTCTATCTTTTTATCTTATTTTTGTAGGTGTTTCAATTCCTGGAAGGCCACGAGCGTCTATCGCGGTTATTTTTCCGGCAATCTGCCGGCTATGTTTCAAAACTTTACAATCAAGAACTTAAACAATTTTAAGTTTTTTACTATTTTGAAATTATTGATTTTTTTCCGGCACCAGGGGCCCAGTGATGTCCTCCGAGGATTGATAATAAGTTGCTGCATAATTTCTAGATTTAACGGAAAGATTACCAATATTTGAAAGACTCGAATTATAGCAATTTTTTGCCAAATTTTAATTTCTCTCAATTTGAATAGTTATTATCATGTTCCAAGTTTATGGTTCTTTATGAGCCAGTGAAATTTTTTAAGGCTTGAAATAGGGTTACTTGATAGTCTCTTGAGACAATAAAATTGTTTTGAAGATAATAATATCACAAACTTTAGCAAGGTTTTGTTAAAATTTGCAATGATTTCTAAAATTTTGGAAAATTTTTGTCTCTTCTGAGTTAAACAATAATTACTGGCCAAATAAACTTCTTAGGTATTGCAGATGGGTTACATGACGAAATTCCACAGACAAAAATGCTTTTCGAACATTTTTTTTCTTTGCTAAAAGTTGAAACTTTTCTTTTGAGTTTTGCGCTTATAGTTTTTTCTATATAATTTAGTTACTTACAAGACCGGAAAACTAGAAGTCGCAGAGTTGAATCTCATCGTGTGAAATATCTTTAGCTCTCTTCTCTCTCTCTCTCTCTTTCTCTTTCTCTCGCTGCTTGTAAACTCTTTTGTTGATGCCGCGTTTCAGCTGCTGTTTTGTGGTGTGATGTCATCATCTTTTACCATTATCTCACGCCTCAATTAGGCTAAAGCTAGCCTCACTAAGCCATGGCTACCTACTGATGAAGCCAACCGCTCGTCAGTCGCTTGAGAGCAATCTGCCCGACGTCAGTTGGTTATGTTGCAACTATTATCTATAGTGTTTTTCAGGTTAAAGTTTAAAGTTTTTAAAAATTTACAATTCCTTTCATCTAAAAAGGCACAGAATAAAAATCTTTGGTCAACTTCGTTCACATTGGCCGGATTGTCACACCTTAAAACTCCGAACACAATCTTTGATAACTTCAAATATGTCTAGTGTTACTTGCGGTCTCTTTTTAAGTGTTGTTGAATTCGGTTTTTTCCGGTTTTTGTTTTTTTAACTCGATATTTGACTAAAATGCTTATTTATTTATGATATATTGACTTTCTCAGCATCCAAAGTAATCTGAAGATTTTAAAAAGTATCCAAAGTAGCATTCAAAGTATTCTGAGCATTGATTTGTTCAAGGAAATTGTAATTGATTGTGTCTTATATCTTTATGAAGTAGATAGTAGTCTTAACATCTTCGACACCGCTTTCTCGAAATTTTAATGTTGCTTTTTTGTTTTTTTTGGTAGTTTTCAGATATATTCGAGCAAATAAAACGTTTTAATTTTTTCAGATGAAAGATTGAATGAACTTAGATTCTTTTTAAGATTTCAGTTGATATCTAATGTCTTTCATTCTTTAAAACAGTTTATTTTTTGAAAAATAATTTAAAAACAATTTGCACATTAACAACTCCTCCAAGGTTTTCTCTAATGAAGTACAAGTTTTTTGTTCGGTTTAGAATATTACCGTATTTTGGACTTTGTTTTTGTGTTTTCTTTTCATAGAAAATTATAATGATTTAGGGATAAAAAACATCTTTGTTGTCGTTGTTATTTGTTTTTGTTGTTTTTTGTCTTGACCCCTGTTCTTAATAATGGCAGTTCTCATCGGCCTTCTAATCAGGCGAAAAAAGCTTCACAAGGGGATTTCAATTGGGATCAGTTTTTTTATGCAAACAAAGTTTTTTTTTAAGTTATTTGCAGTTTTGAAAGTTTTCTATCTCTTTCTTATTTGGTTGACAGTGAAGTGAATAATATGGATGATTGGGGTAATTGCGAACGCACATTAATGAGCCTTCCTGTCTAATACATAAAGTTGGTTATAATTGTCATAAGAAAAAAAATGGATTTTGCGGTGCTAGCTAAGAAAAAATTTTGCAGGCTAACAGATCGTTAGAACTCTTCACATTCGTCAGCCTCAAAATATTTAAAAGAATTAAAAAGACTTTAGCCAGCCAAACAACAGACATAGCAGTGTAAAACTTTTATAAACGGATCTTTTCCGCTTGTGCCCCCCCCCCCCAGTACTTTATGCGCCTCCAGTTACAGAGCACGTGCATTACATAGTGAATCATTATGTAAAAATATGGTCTGCGGGTGCAAATAAAATGCGCCCGCTAAATGGGGGGGGGGGCACAAACGGAAAAGATCCCTATAAGCGGAAGATCATCAAAAGAAAATTTTACTATTTTGAGGGCGGAGAATCTAAATAGATCTGAATATCTGTTCGCCCGCCAACTTGTTTCATAACCAACACCGCAATATCCCTTCATTCGCTTTTGGGACATTTTTAAAATTTGAATTTAAATTTCTCATTTCGTAGACCGTCAAATCTAAAGTGTGAATGAGTGGGGTTGGTGCCATACTTGCGAGCGAACACTACCGAGCCTTCTTGTCTAATATATAAATTCAAAATTTAAAAATCTGCAAAATCGATTGAAAAGATATTGCGGTGTTAGCTATGAAAAATATGACGGGCGAAGAGATCTTCAGATCTCTTCATATTCGCCGCCTTAAGATTAGTAAAAAACAATTTAAGATGACGTTTCGTCTCCACAACTTTTACACGGCCCTTCCTGAATTTTAACCCTTGAATTTTATACTAAACTTTTACTCTATGTTAACGAGCTGTTTTCAGACTAGCTTCATTTCATTTATAAAAGTTTTCATGAAATTTTTCGAAATTCACAAAAATTATAACTGCATTAACTTTTTCTATTTCGATGTTATGAATCACCAGCATCAAGAAGTGATGCCAAAAGAGTTTGCAACCGTTATATTTGTACTCGAAGGAGTGCAAAGAAGGTGAAACTAAATATTGTTCCAAATTAAATTTTTGTACTAACTCTGGTTTAATTTTGGAAGTTCTTTATATGAATGATAACACGATTGACGCAATGAATTAATGTACTCAGGAGAACAAAAAAAGTAGTTTGGAGTTCAGAATAGTCAAATAGTGAAAACTTTTGTAGATTTTATAATTCTAATGGCAACCTTTAATTTTTGAATTTTCCATTGAATATATAAAATATGCAAAGAAAAAATTCAAACATCCTTTGTCGGCTATGAAAAAGAGTTATTATCATTTCATTTTCGAATATTTTAGTCATGCAACAAAATATTCAAACTTATTACTCATCAATATTGTAACTGACGAAAACTCTCAAGATACGAAGTGAGTTGGTCTTTAATTTGCCTCAAAAGTTTACCTACTAAGGCTGAGCTCCCAGACCGAAATGAACGTACAAGAGGGTTTTGTGTGTTCAAATGGACACGGTCTGGAAACAAGAATGAACGCACGATAGTCTGAACATAGACAACTTTGAACGCACTATAGTCTGGACATAGGTAACTTTGAACGCGCGATAGTCCGGACAAGAGCAGCTTTGAACTCACGAAATTCTGGGCCCAGGCAACTTTGAACGAACGAAAGTCTGAACGTAGTGACCCTATTTTTGTGACACAGTTATGTCTATTATATGGTGCAAAAATGAGCTAAGGGGTCGTCGGAATATTATGTTCAAACGCACATTTACCAGTCCATTCGTCCTCCTTGTTTTGAATTCCAGTGCTACTATTTTCCCGACAATTTTTGTAGCAAACAATTTTTATCAGGTTGTCGAAGTGATTTCTGTCGCAAACATGGTGGATCTCGAAATGGGTTAGAGGCTTGTTCTTGTGGATCTACCGTGAAAGTCAAAAAACAGTCTAGAAAGAGTCAGTATTCAACGTCGAGGTCAACATCTGAAAGGCGGAGGAGTAATGGTCCTCCTGGTTGGGGAAAACCATTCCAATGGAGAGGAAATCATGAGCTTTAACTTTGCGATGATTGTTTTCAGCGAAATCTTTGTTCGTACTTTACACTGCTTTTACTTAGATATACTTAACATTTTGAAAAGATGCTATTTTTTTCTGGGAATAATATACTGTTTGTGCTGCTTCTGCAAGTTACTATTGAAAGATACTGATTCAGTACTGAAACAGTCTGAGTGGTAACTCGGGGTAGAATAGCAGCCAAAAATTGAGTTTGCAACCCTTCCACACTTTCCGTGAAATTTTGCACACAATGATTGGATTTTGAAAAGCAAACACTGCCTTATATGTCTTCAAATAGAATACACAATCTCTCAAACAATAGATTAAGTCTTTACAGGTGCATTTAACAGCCAGCAACGTCAACAAGCATACCAAGGTTGAAGTCTGAGACGGAAAGTCGATATGTTCAGATCCAGATGAACGCACGACGGGGGTATCGCGCGTTCAAATTTTCATAGTCTGGAAACACGGAAAAACGCACAAAAGTCTGGACATGAATGCACGAAAAGTCTGCGATAAACGCACAAAAGTCTAGACTTGATCGCACGAAAATCTGATGAACGAACGAACGTCTACTCATGAAAGCACGAAAGTCTGGAGAAC